>NW_028138921.1:0-205000 GCF_964270905.1 Leucopleurus acutus
TTTTGTAATTCAGTTCTTGTGTAGCCAAGTTTACATTCCGTGTATTAGTGATATCTTATGATGTTTCTTTTTCTGTGTGACTAATTTCACTTAGAATCATCGTACCTGAATCCACTCATTATGCTGCTACGGGCCTGATGACATAGATTTCATTGCTGAGTGATATTGCATTGTACGTAAGTACCACAGTTTCTTTATCCATTTTTCGCTTTCTGTGATATTGAACTTGTACCGTAAACGAGGTTCTTGTAAACAGAGCCGTACCAAAATTTGGGGTGGCTGTATCTTTTTGATTTTAATTTCCCTAAGCTATAGGACCATAAGTGGAAGTGCCCTAGGCTCTGTTGCTTTGTTTTTTGGATGTTTCAGGAAACACCATACACTTCTCCAGAGTGGCTGCTGGCAATTTACATCCCGCCCATCAGCATAACTAGGCTCCCAGTTCTCCATGGCCTGTCCTGCCTTTCTGGATTTTACACTTTTTTCAGATGGCCCTTTTGACCGGGGGGCAGTGAGACTTCATTGTAGTGCAGATTTCCTTTGCAAGCTTGCTTGGTTGGCCAAAAAGGGCGTATGCGTTTTTTCCTGAATATATTCAGGAAAAAACGCATACGCCCTTTTTGGCCAAGTGCATCATTGTGGACGTTCTGCCTCTTTTCCTATGCTTTACATGCAATTCCAGTCTACCTCCTGAAATCGGTTTCCTGCAATTCTGCCCTGCTTTCAACTCCTCTTGGCATCCTAATTCAATATATTTTTGGAAGATAGCTGTCATTTATAACTCTGCAGGTTTGTGAATTACAGTGCCCCTGAGCTCCTTTCTTCAACTCGCTTTCTTGTGAGCTGGCCGCAACACCGCAGGATTGCTTCAGGCCCTAGTTTGGTTCCGGCACGGCATGCTGAGCCTTTGGTTAATTCCTCTTCCTGGTGGGAAATGAGAGTTAAATTTGCCCGTCCGGACACCTCCACCTAATCTCTCATTGGTTCTCCCTATTCCTGTTCATCTTCCGCAGAAATTGCTAACTGGGCCAAACAGGAGGTTAAAGGCACTGACTCTCCAAGTGGGGAGAGTGTTAGTAAAGCGTCTGGAATGTTGCACCCGAGTACCAGGGGACAAAAACTGAGACACATTTGAACACGTTTTCCGACCACATGGTGGATCATACTCTGGGTTCCACATGCATGTTTTAGCTGAAGGAAGAATCCCTTAAACATGGAGAGTTGAGACCCATGGAATGGGTACCATGCAATATGACTTCAAAGGGTCTGCATTTGCTCACCGAACCTCACCAATCCTATCACTGCTGCGTTTATGCCGCTGTACACACACTTGATTCTCTTTCGGAGACATATAAATCCATAGGTTTTAAGATTCTTACTAGTCAGGTAGATTCTTACTAGTCAGGTATATTCCTAGGCGTTTAATATGGGGTGTTGAGTCCACTTCGTTGAGCAAGGAGTAGCTCTTGTCTATTACATATTTGGCTTATGGAACGGTATCTGTGCTCATTTCAATCTCTGGTTTTATGCAGCACCCCAACTCACCCGTCCCCTTAAGCAAGCATAAGTTGGTTTTCTACATTTGACACCCTGTTCTGTTTTGTAATTCAGTTCTTGTGTAGCCAAGTTTACATTCCGTGTATTAGTGATATCTTATGATGTTTCTTTTTCTGTGTGACTAATTTCACTTAGAGTCATCGTACCTGAATCCACTCATTATGCTGCTACGGGCCTGATGACATAGATTTCATTGCTGAGTGATATTGCATTGTACGTAAGTACCACAATTTCTTTATCCATTTTTCGCTTTCTGTGATATTGAACTTGTACCGTAAACGAGGTTCTTGTAAACAGAGCCGTCCCAAACTTTGGGGTGGCTGTGTCTTTTTGATTTTAATTTCCCTAAGCTATAGGACCATAAGTGGAAGTGCCCTAGGCTCTGTTGCTTTGTTTTTTGGATGTTTCAGGAAACACCATACACTTCTCCAGAGTGGCTGCTGGCAATTTACATCCCGCCCATCAGCATAACTAGGCTCCCAGTTCTCCATGGCCTGTCCTGCCTTTCTGGATTTTACACTTTTTTCAGATGGCCCTTTTGACCGGGGGGCAGTGAGACTTCATTGTAGTGCAGATTTCCTTTGCAAGCTTGCTTGGTTGGCCAAAAAGGGCGTATGCGTTTTTCCCTGAATATATTCAGGAAAAAAGGCATACGCCCTTTTTGGACAAGTGTATCATTGTGGACGTTCTGCCTCTTTTCCTATGCTTTACATGCAATTCCAGTCTACCTCCTGAAATCGGTTTCCTGCAATTCTGCCCCGCTTTCAACTCCTCTTGGCAGCCTTACTTCAATATATTTTTGGAAGATAGCTGTCATTTATAACTCTGCAGGTTTGTGAATTACAGTGCCCCTGAGCTCCTTTCTTCAACTCGCTTTCTTGTGAGCTGGCCGCAACACCGCAGGATTGCTTCAGGCCCTAGTTTGGTTCCGGCACGGCATGCTGAGCCTTTGGTTAATTCCTCTTCCTGGTGGGAAATGAGAGTTAAATTTGCCCGTCCGGACACCTCCACCTAGTCTCTCATTGGTTCTCCCTATTCCTGTTCATTTTCCACAGAAATTGCAAACTGGGCCAAACAGGAGGTTAAAGGCACTGACTCTCCAAGTGGGGAGAGTGTTAGTAAAGCATCTGGAATGTTGCAACCAAGTACCAGGGGACGAAAACTGAGACACATTTGAACACGTTTCCCGATCACACGGTGGATCATACTCTGGGTTCCACATGCATGTTTTAGCTGAAGGAAGAATCCATTAAACCTGGAGAGTTGAGACCCATGGAATGGGTACCATGCAATATGACTTCAAAGGGTCTGCATTTGCTCACCGAACCTCAGCAATCCTATCACTGCTGCGTTTATGCCGCTGTACACACGCTTGATTCTCTTTCGGAGACATATAAATCCATAGGTTTTAAGATACTTACTAGTCAGGTATATTCTTAGGCGTTTAATATGGGGTGTTGAGTCCACTTCGTTGAGCAAGGAGTAGCTCTTGTCTATTACATATTTGGCTTATGGAACGGTATCTGTGCTAATTTCAATCTCTGGTTTTATGCAGCACCCCAACTCACCCGTCCCCTTAAGCAAGCATAAGTTGGTTTTCTACATTTGACACCCTGTTCTGTTTTGTAATTCAGTTCTTGTGTAGCCAAGTTTACATTCCGTGTATTAGTGATATCTTATGATGTTTCTTTTTCTGTGTGACTAATTTCACTTAGAATCATCGTACCTGAATCCACTCATTATGCTGCTACGGGCCTGATGACATAGATTTCATTGCTGAGTGATATTGCATTGTACGTAAGTACCACAGTTTCTTTATCCATTTTTCGCTTTCTGTGATATTGAACTTGTACCGTAAACGAGGTTCTTGTAAACAGAGCCGTCCCAAAATTTGGGGTGGCTGTGTCTTTTTGATTTTAATTTCCCTAAGCTATAGGACCATAAGTGGAAGTGCCCTAGGCTCTGTTGCTTTGTTTTTTGGATGTTTCAGGAAACACCATACACTTCTCCAGAGTGGCTGCTGGCAATTTACATCCCGCCCATCAGCATAACTAGGCTCCCAGTTCTCCATGGCCTGTCCTGCCTTTCTGGATTTTACACTTTTTTCAGATGGCCCTTTTGACCGGGGGGCAGTGAGACTTCATTGTAGTGCAGATTTCCTTTGCAAGCTTGCTTGGTTGGCCAAAAAGGGCGTATGCGTTTTTTCCTGAATATATTCAGGAAAAAACGCATACGCCCTTTTTGGCCAAGTGCATCATTGTGGACGTTCTGCCTCTTTTCCTATGCTTTACATGCAATTCCAGTCTACCTCCTGAAATCGGTTTCCTGCAATTCTGCCCTGCTTTCAACTCCTCTTGGCATCCTAATTCAATATATTTTTGGAAGATAGCTGTCATTTATAACTCTGCAGGTTTGTGAATTACAGTGCCCCTGAGCTCCTTTCTTCAACTCGCTTTCTTGTGAGCTGGCCGCAACACCGCAGGATTGCTTCAGGCCCTAGTTTGGTTCCGGCACGGCATGCTGAGCCTTTGGTTAATTCCTCTTCCTGGTGGGAAATGAGAGTTAAATTGGCCCGTCCGGACACCTCCACCTAATCTCTCATTGGTTCTCCCTATTCCTGTTCATCTTCCGCAGAAATTGCTAACTGGGCCAAACAGGAGGTTAAAGGCACTGACTCTCCAAGTGGGGAGAGTGTTAGTAAAGCGTCTGGAATGTTGCACCCGAGTACCAGGGGACGAAAACTGAGACACATTTGAACACGTTTTCCGACCACATGGTGGATCATACTCTGGGTTCCACATGCATGTTTTAGCTGAAGGAAGAATCCCTTAAACATGGAGAGTTGAGAACCATGGAATGGGTACCATGCAATATGTCTTCAAAGGGTCTGCATTTGCTCACCGAACCTCACCAATCCTATCACTGCTGCGTTTATGCCGCTGTACACACACTTGATTCTCTTTCGGAGACATATAAATCCATAGGTTTTAAGATTCTTATTAGTCAGGTAGATTCTTACTAGTCAGGTATATTCTTAGGCGTTTAATATGGGGTGTTGAGTCCACTTCGTTGAGCAAGGAGTAGCTCTTGTCTATTACATATTTGGCTTATGGAACGGTATCTGTGCTCATTTCAATCTCTGGTTTTATGCAGCACCCCAACTCACCCGTCCCCTTAAGCAAGCATAAGTTGGTTTTCTACATTTGACACCCTGTTCTGTTTTGTAATTCAGTTCTTGTGTAGCCAAGTTTACATTCCGTGTATTAGTGATATCTTATGATGTTTCTTTTTCTGTGTGACTAATTTCACTTAGAATCATCGTACCTGAATCCACTCATTATGCTGCTACGGGCCTGATGACATAGATTTCATTGCTGAGTGATATTGCATTGTACGTAAGTACCACAATTTCTTTATCCATTTTTCGCTTTCTGTGATATTGAACTTGTACCGTAAACGAGGTTCTTGTAAACAGAGCCGTCCCAAACTTTGGGGTGGCTGTGTCTTTTTGATTTTAATTTCCCTAAGCTATAGGACCATAAGTGGAAGTGCCCTAGGCTCTGTTGCTTTGTTTTTTGGATGTTTCAGGAAACACCATACACTTCTCCAGAGTGGCTGCTGGCAATTTACATCCCGCCCATCAGCATAACAAGGCTCCCAGTTCTCCATGGCCTGTCCTGCCTTTCTGGATTTTACACTTTTTTCAGATGACCCTTTTGACCGGGGGGCAGTGAGACTACATTGTAGTGCAGATTTCCTTTTCAAGCTTGCTTGGTTGGCCAAAAAGGGCGTATGCGTTTTTTCCTGAATATATTCAGGAAAAAACGCATACGCCCTTTTTGGCCAAGTGCATCATTGTGGACGTTCTGCCTCTTTTCCTATGCTTTACTTGCAATTCCAGTGTACATCCTGAAATCGGTTTCCTGCAATTCTGCCCTGCTTTCAACTCCTCTTGGCATCCTAATTCAATATATTTTTGGAAGATAGCTGTCATTTATAACTTTGCAGGTTTGTGAATTACAGTGCCCCTGAGCTCCTTTCTTCAACTCGCTTTCTTGTGAGCTGGCCGCAACACCGCAGGATTGCTTCTGGTCCTAGTGTGGTTCCGGCATGGCATGCTGAGCCTTTGGTTAATTCCTCTTCCTGGTGGGAAATGAGAGTTAAATTTGCCCGTCCAGACACCTCCACCTAGTCTCTCATTGGTTCTCCCTATTCCTGTTCATTTTCCACAGAAATTGCAAATTGGGCCATACAGGAGGTTAAAGGCACTGACTCTCCAAGTGGGGAGAGTGTTAGTAAAGCGTCTGGAATGTTGCACCCGAGTACCAGGGGACGAAAACTGAGACACATTTGAACACGTTTCCCGATCACACGGTGGATCATACTCTGGGTTCCACATGCATGTTTTAGCTGAAGGAAGAATCCCTTAAACCTGGAGAGTTGAGACCCATGGAATGGGTACCATGCAATAAGACTTCAAAGGGTCTGCATTTGCTCACCGAACCTCACCAATCCTATCACTGCTGCATTTATGCCGCTGTACACACGCTTGATTCTCTTTCGGAGACATATAAATCTATAGGTTTTAAGATTCTTACTAGTCAGGTAGATTCTTACTAGTCAGGTATATTCCTAGGCGTTTAATATAGGGTGTTGAGTCCACTTCGTTGAGCAAGGAGTACCTTTTGTCTATTATATTTTTGGCTTATGGAACGGTATCTGTGCCAATTTTAATCTCTGGTTTCATGCAGCACCCCATATCGGCTTTCCCCTTAAGCAAGCATAAGTTGGTTTTCTACATTTTTGACCCTGTTCTGTTTTGTAATTCAGTTCCTGTGTAGCCAAGTTTACATTCCGTGTAGTAGTGATATCTTATGATGTTTCTTTTTCTGTGTGACTAATTTCACTTAGAATCATCGTACCTGAATCCACTCATTATGCTGCTCCGGGCCTGATGTCATAGATTTCATTGCTGAGTGATATTGCATTGTACGTAAGTACCACAACTTCTTTATCCATTTTTCGCTTTTTGCGATATTTAACTTGTACCGTAAACGAGGTTCTTGTAAACAGAGCCATCCCAAACTTTGGGGTGGCTGTGTCTTTTTGATTTTAATTTCCCTAAGCTATAGGACCATAAGTGGAAGTGCCCTAGGCTCTGTTGCTTAGTTTTTTGGATGTTTCAGGAAACACCATACACTTCTCCAGAGTGGCTGTTGGCCATTTACATCTCGCCCATCAGCATAACAAGGCTCCCAGTTCTCCATGGCCTGTCCTGCCTTTCTGGATTTTACACTTTTTTCAGATGGCCCTTTTGACCGGGGGGCAGTGAGACTTCATTGTAGTGCAGATTTCCTTTGCAAGCTTGCTTGTTTGGCCAAAAAGGGCGTATGCGTTTTTTCTTGAATATATTCAGGAAAAAACGCATACGCCCTTTTTGGCCAAGTGCATCATTGTGGACGTTCTGCCTCTTTTCCTATGCTTTAAATGCAATTCCAGTCTACCTCCTGAAATCGGTTTCCTGCAATTCTGCCCCGCTTTCAAGTACTCTTGGCAGCCTTACTTCAGTATATTTTTGGACGATAGCTGTCATTTATAACTGTGCAGGTTTGTGAATTACAGTGCCCCTGAGCTCCTTTCTTCAACTCGCTTTCTTGTGAGCTGGCCGCAACACCGCAGGATTGCTTCAGGCCCTAATCTGGTTCCGGCACGGCACGCTGAGCCTTTGGTTAATTCCTCTTCCTGGTGGGAAATGAGAGTTAAATTTGCCCGTCCAGACACCTCCACCTAGTCTCTCATTGGTTCTCCCTATTCCTGTTCACCTTCCTCAGAAATTGCAAATGGGCCAAACAGGAGGTTAAAGGCACTGACTCTCCAAGTCGGGAGAGTGTTAGTAAAGTGTGTGGAATGTTGCACCCGAGTACCAGGGGACGAGAACTGAGACATATTGGAACACGTCTCCCGATCACACGGTTGATCATACTCTGGGTTCCACGTGCATGTTTTACCTGAAGGCAGAATCCCTTAAACCTGGAGAGTTGAGACCCGTGGAATGGGTACCATGCAATATGACTTCAAAGGGTCTTCATTTGCTCACCGAACGTCTCCAATCCTATCACTGCTGCGTTTATGCCCCTGTACACACGCTTGATTTTCTTTCAGACACATAGCAATCCATAGGTTTTAAGATACTTACTAGTCAGGTACATTCTTAGGCGTTTAATATGGGGTGTTGAGTCCATTTCGTTGAGCAAGGAGTAGTTCTTGTCTATTCCATATTTGGCTTAAGGAACTTTATCTGTGCTCATTTCAATCTCTGGTTTGATGCAGCACCCCAACTCACCTTTCCCCTTAAGCAAGCATAAGTTGGTTTTCTAAATTTGAGACCCTGTTCTGTTTTGTAATCCAGTTCCTGTGTAGCCAAGTTTACATTCCGTGTATTAGTGATATCTTATGATGTTTCTTTTTCTGTGTGACTTATTTCAGTTAGAATCATCATACCTGAATCCACTCATTATGCTGCTCCGGGCCTGATGTCATAGATTTCATTGCTGAGTGATATTGCATTGTACGTAAGTACCACAACTTCTTTATCCATTTTTCGCTTTTTGCGATATTTAACTTGTACCGTAAACGAGGTTCTTGTAAACAGAGCCATCCCAAACTTTGGGGTGGCTGTGTCTTTTTGATTTTAATTTCCCTAAGCTATAGGACCATAAGTGGAAGTGCCCTAGGCTCTGTTGCTTAGTTTTTTGGATGTTTCAGGAAACACCATACACTTCTCCAGAGTGGCTGTTGGCCATTTACATCTCGCCCATCAGCATAACAAGGCTCCCAGTTCTCCATGGCCTGTCCTGCCTTTCTGGATTTTACACTTTTTTCAGATGGCCCTTTTGACCGGGGGGCAGTGAGACTTCATTGTAGTGCAGATTTCCTTTGCAAGCTTGCTTGTTTGGCCAAAAAGGGCGTATGCGTTTTTTCTTGAATATATTCAGGAAAAAACGCATACGCCCTTTTTGGCCAAGTGCATCATTGTGGACGTTCTGCCTCTTTTCCTATGCTTTAAATGCAATTCCAGTCTACCTCCTGAAATCGGTTTCCTGCAATTCTGCCCCGCTTTCAAGTACTCTTGGCAGCCTTACTTCAGTATATTTTTGGACGATAGCTGTCATTTATAACTGTGCAGGTTTGTGAATTACAGTGCCCCTGAGCTCCTTTCTTCAACTCGCTTTCTTGTGAGCTGGCCGCAACAACGCAGGATTGCTTCAGGCCCTAATCTGGTTCCGGCACGGCACGCTGAGCCTTTGGTTAATTCCTCTTCCTGGTGGGAAATGAGAGTTAAATTTGCCCGTCCAGACACCTCCACCTAGTCTCTCATTGGTTCTCCCTATTCCTGTTCACCTTCCTCAGAAATTGCAAATGGGCCAAACAGGAGGTTAAAGGCACTGACTCTCCAAGTCGGGAGAGTGTTAGTAAAGTGTGTGGAATGTTGCACCCGAGTACCAGGGGACGAGAACTGAGACATATTGGAACACGTCTCCCGATCACACGGTTGATCATACTCTGGGTTCCACGTGCATGTTTTACCTGAAGGCAGAATCCCTTAAACCTGGAGAGTTGAGACCCGTGGAATGGGTACCATGCAATATGACTTCAAAGGGTCTTCATTTGCTCACCGAACGTCTCCAATCCTATCACTGCTGCGTTTATGCCCCTGTACACACGCTTGATTTTCTTTCAGACACATAGCAATCCATAGGTTTTAAGATACTTACTAGTCAGGTACATTCTTAGGCGTTTAATATGGGGTGTTGAGTCCATTTCGTTGAGCAAGGAGTAGTTCTTGTCTATTCCATATTTGGCTTAAGGAACTTTATCTGTGCTCATTTCAATCTCTGGTTTGATGCAGCACCCCAACTCACCTTTCCCCTTAAGCAAGCATAAGTTGGTTTTCTAAATTTGAGACCCTGTTCTGTTTTGTAATCCAGTTCCTGTGTAGCCAAGTTTACATTCCGTGTATTAGTGATATCTTATGATGTTTCTTTTTCTGTGTGACTTATTTCAGTTAGAATCATCATACCTGAATCCACTCATTATGCTGCTACGGGCCTGATGACATAGATTTCATTGCTGAGTGATATTGCATTGTACGTAAGTACCACAAGTTCTTTATCCATTTTTCACTTTCTGCGATATTGAACTTGTACCGTAAACGAGGTTCTTGTAAACAGAGCTGTCCCAAACTTTGGGGTGGCTGTGTCTTTTTGATTTTAATTTCCCTAAGCTATAGGACCATAAGTGGAAGTGCCCTAGGCTCTGTTGCTTTGTTTTTTAGATGTTTCAGGAAACACCATACACCTCTCCCGAGTGGCTGTTGGCAATTTACATCCAGCCCATCAGCATAACAAGGCTCCCAGTTCTCCATGGCCTGTCCTGCCTTTCTGGATTTTACACTTTTTTCAGATGGCCCTTTTGACCGGGGGGAAGTGAGACTTCATTGTAGTGCAGATTTCCTTTGCAAGCTTGCTTGGTTGGCCAAAAAGGGCGTATGCGTTTTTTCCTGAATATATTCAGGAAAAAACGCATACGCCCTTTTTGGCCAAGTGCATCATTGTGGACGTTCTGCCTCTTTTCCTATGCTTTAAATGCAATTCCAGTCTACCTCCTGAAATCGGTTTCCTGCAATTCTGCCCCACTTTCAAGTCCTCTTGGCAGCCTTACTTCAGTATATTTTTGGACGATAGCTGTCATTTATAACTCTGCAGGTTTGTGAATTACAGTGCCCCTGAGCTCCTTTCTTCAACTCGCTTTCTTGTGAGCTGGCCGCAACACCGCAGGATTGCTTCAGGCCCTAATCTGGTTCCGGCACGGCACGCTGAGGCTTTGGTTAATTCCTCTTCCTGGTGGGAAATGAGAGTTAAATTTTTCCGTCCAGACACCTCCACCTAGTCTCTCATTGGTTCTCCCTATTCCTGTTCATCTTCCGCAGAAATTGCAAACTGGGCCAAACAGGAGGTTAAAGGCACTGACTCTCCAAGTCGGGAGAGTGTTAGTAAAGCGTCTGGAATGTTGCACCCGAGTACCAGGGGACGAGAACTGAGACATATTGGAACACGTCTCCCGATCACACGGTTGATCATACTCTGGGTTCCACGTGCATGTTTTAGCTGAAGGAAGAATCCCTTAAACCTGGAGAGTTGAGACCCGTGGAATGGGTACCATGCAATATGACTTCAAAGGGTCTTCATTTGCTCACCGAACCTCTCCAATCCTATCACTGCTGCGTTTATGCCCCTGTACACATGCTTGATTTTCTTTCAGAGACATAGCAGTGCATAGGTTTTAAGATACTTACTAGTCAGGTACATTCTTAGGCATTTAATATGGGGTGTTGAGTCCATTTCGTTGAGCAAGGAGTAGTTCTTGTCTATTCTATATTTGGCTTAAGGAACTTTATCTGTGCTCATTTCAATCTCTGGTTTTATGCAGCACCCCAACTCACCTTTCCCCTTAAGCAAGCATAAGTTGGTTTTCTAAATTTGAGACCCTGTTCTGTTTTGTAATCCAGTTCCTGTGTAGCCAAGTTTACATCCCGTGTATTAGTGATATCTTATGATGTTTCTCTTTCTGTGTGACTTATTTCAGTTAGAATCATCATACCTGAATCCACTCATTATGCTGCTACGGGCCTGATGACATAGATTTCATTGCTGAGTGATATTGCATTGTATGTAAGTACCACAACTTCTTTATCCATTTTTCACTTTCTGCGATATTGAACTTGTACCGTAAACGAGGTTCTTGTAAACAGAGCCGTCCCAAACTTTGGGGTGGCTGTGTCTTTTTGATTTTAATTTCCCTAAGCTATAGGACCATAAGTGGAAGTGCCCTAGGCTCTGTTGCTTTGTTTTTTAGATGTTTCAGGAAACACCATACACCTCTCCCGAGTGGCTCTTGGCAATTTACATCCCGCCCATCAGCATAACAAGGCTCCCAGTTCTCCATGGCCTGTCCTGCCTTTCTGGATTTTACACTTTTTTCAGATGGCCCTTTTGACCGGGGGGAAGTGAGACTTCATTGTAGTGCAGATTTCCTTTGCAAGCTTGCTTGGTTGGCCAAAAAGGGCGTATGCGTTTTTTCCTGAATATATTCAGGAAAAAACGCATACGCCCTTTTTGGCCAAGCGCATCATTGTGGACGTTCTGCCTCTTTTCCTATGCTTTAAATGCAATTCCAGTCTACCTCCTGAAATCGGTTTCCTGCAATTCTGCCCCGCTTTCAAGTCCTCTTGGCAGCCTTACTTCAGTATATTTTTGGACGATAGCTGTCATTTATAACTGTGCAGGTTTGTGAATTACAGTGCCCCTGAGCTCCTTTCTTCAACTCGCTTTCTTGTGAGCTGGCCGCAACACCGCAGGATTGCTTCAGGCCCTAATCTGGTTCCGGCACGGCACGCTGAGCCTTTGGTTAATTCCTCTTCCTGGTGGGAAATGAGAGTTAAATTTGCCCGTCCAGACACCTCCACCTAGTCTCTCATTGGTTCTCCCTATTCCTGTTCACCTTCCTCAGAAATTGCAAATGGGCCAAACAGGAGGTTAAAGGCACTGACTCTCCAAGTCGGGAGAGTGTTAGTAAAGCGTGTGGAATGTTGCACCCGAGTACCAGGAGACGAGAACTGAGACATATTGGAACACGTCTCCCGATCACACGGTTGATCATACTCTGGGTTCCACGTGCATGTTTTAGCTGAAGGAAGAATCCCTTAAACCTGGAGAGTTGAGACCCGTGGAATGGGTACCATGCAATATGACTTCAAAGGGTCTTCATTTGCTCACCGAACGTCTCCAATCCTATCACTGCTGCGTTTATGCCCCTGTACACACGCTTGATTTTCTTTCAGAGACATAGCAATCCATAGGTTTTAAGATACTTACTAGTCAGGTACATTCTTAGGCGTTTAATATGGGGTGTTGAGTCCATTTCGTTGAGCAAGGAGTAGTTCTTGTCTATTCCATATTTGGCTTAAGGAACTTTATCTGTGCTCATTTCAATCTCTGGTTTGATGCAGCACCCCAACTCACCTTTCCCCTTAAGCAAGCATAAGTTGGTTTTCTAAATTTGAGACCCTGTTCTGTTTTGTAATCCAGTTCCTGTGTAGCCAAGTTTACATTCCGTGTATTAGTGATATCTTATGATGTTTCTTTTTCTGTGTGACTTATTTCAGTTAGAATCATCATACCTGAATCCACTCATTATGCTGCTACGGGCCTGATGACATAGATTTCATTGCTGAGTGATATTGCATTGTACGTAAGTACCACAACTTCTTTATCCATTTTTCACTTTCTGCGATATTGAACTTGTACCGTAAACGAGGTTCTTGTAAACAGAGCCGTCCCAAACTTTGGGGTGGCTGTGTCTTTTTGATTTTAATTTCCCTAAGCTATAGGACCATAAGTGGAAGTGCCCTAGGCTCTGTTGCTTTGTTTTTTAGATGTTTCAGGAAACACCATACACCTCTCCCGAGTGGCTGTTGGCAATTTACATCCCGCCCATCAGCATAACAAGGCTCCCAGTTCTCCATGGCCTGTCCTGCCTTTCTGGATTTTACACTTTTTTCAGATGGCCCTTTTGACCGGGGGGAAGTGAGACTTCATTGTAGTGCAGATTTCCTTTGCAAGCTTGCTTGGTTGGCCAAAAAGGGCGTATGCGTTTTTTCCTGAATATATTCAGGAAAAAACGCATACGCCCTTTTTGGCCAAGTGCATCATTGTGGACGTTCTGCCTCTTTTCCTATGCTTTAAATGCAATTCCAGTCTACCTCCTGAAATCGGTTTCCTGCAATTCTGCCCCGCTTTCAAGTACTCTTGGCAGCCTTACTTCAGTATATTTTTGGACGATAGCTGTCATTTATAACTGTGCAGGTTTGTGAATTACAGTGCCCCTGAGCTCCTTTCTTCAACTCGCTTTCTTGTGAGCTGGCCGCAACACCGCAGGATTGCTTCAGGCCCTAATCTGGTTCCGGCACGGCACGCTGAGCCTTTGGTTAATTCCTCTTCCTGGTGGGAAATGAGAGTTAAATTTGCCCGTCCAGACACCTCCACCTAGTCTCTCATTGGTTCTCCCTATTCCTGTTCACCTTCCTCAGAAATTGCAAATGGGCCAAACAGGAGGTTAAAGGCACTGACTCTCCAAGTCGGGAGAGTGTTAGTAAAGTGTGTGGAATGTTGCACCCGAGTACCAGGGGACGAGAACTGAGACATATTGGAACACGTCCCCCGATCACACGGTTGATCATACTCTGGGTTCCACGTGCATGTTTTACCTGAAGGCAGAATCCCTTAAACCTGGAGAGTTGAGACCCGTGGAATGGGTACCATGCAATATGACTTCAAAGGGTCTTCATTTGCTCACCGAACGTCTCCAATCCTATCACTGCTGCGTTTATGCCCCTGTACACACGCTTGATTTTCTTTCAGAGACATAGCAATCCATAGGTTTTAAGATACTTACTAGTCAGGTACATTCTTAGGCGTTTAATATGGGGTGTTGAGTCCATTTCGTTGAGCAAGGAGTAGTTCTTGTCTATTCCATATTTGGCTTAAGGAACTTTATCTGTGCTCATTTCAATCTCTGGTTTGATGCAGCACCCCAACTCACCTTTCCCCTTAAGCAAGCATAAGTTGGTTTTCTAAATTTGAGACCCTGTTCTGTTTTGTAATCCAGTTCCTGTGTAGCCAAGTTTACATTCCGTGTATTAGTGATAACTTATGATGTTTCTTTTTCTGTGTGACTTATTTCAGTTAGAATCATCATACCTGAATCCACTCATTATGCTGTTACGGGCCTGATGACATAGATTTCATTGCTGAGTGATATTGCATTGTACGTAAGTACCACAACTTCTTTATCCATTTTTCACTTTCTGCGATATTGAACTTGTACCGTAAACGAGGTTCTTGTAAACAGAGCTGTCCCAAACTTTGGGGTGGCTGTGTCTTTTTGATTTTAATTTCCCTAAGCTATAGGACCATAAGTGGAAGTGCCCTAGGCTCTGTTGCTTTGTTTTTTAGATGTTTCAGGAAACACCATACACCTCTCCCGAGTGGCTGTTGGCAATTTACATCCCGCCCATCAGCATAACAAGGCTCCCAGTTCTCCATGGCCTGTCCTGCCTTTCTGGATTTTACACTTTTTTCAGATGGCCCTTTTGACCGGGGGGCAGTGAGACTTCATTGTAGTGCAGATTTCCTTTGCAAGCTTGCTTGGTTGGCCAAAAAGGGCGTATGCGTTTTTTCCTGAATATATTCAGGAAAAAACGCATACGCCCTTTTTGGCCAAGTGCATCATTGTGGACGTTCTGCCTCTTTTCCTATGCTTTAAATGCAATTCCAGTCTACCTCCTGAAATCGGTTTCCTGCAATTCTGCCCCGCTTTCAAGTCCTCTTGGCAGCCTTACTTCAGTATATTTTTGGACGATAGCTGTCATTTATAACTCTGCAGGTTTGTGAATTACAGTGCCCCTGAGCTCCTTTCTTCAACTCGCTTTCTTGTGAGCTGGCCGCAACACCGCAGGATTGCTTCAGGCCCTAATCTGGTTCTGGCACGGCACGCTGAGCCTTTGGTTAATTCTTCTTCCTGGTGGGAAATGAGAGTTAAATTTGCCCGTCCAGACACCTCCACCTAGTCTCTCATTGGTTCTCCCTATTCCTGTTCATCTTCCGCAGAAATTGCAAACTGGGCCAAACAGGAGGTTAAAGGCACTGACTCTCCAAGTCGGGAGAGTGTTAGTAAAGCGTCTGGAATGTTGCACCCGAGTACCAGGGGACGAGAACTGAGACATATTGGAACACGTCTCCCGATCACACGGTTGATCATACTCTGGGTTCCACGTGCATGTTTTAGCTGAAGGAAGAATCCCTTAAACCTGGAGAGTTGAGACCCGTGGAATGGGTACCATGCAATATGACTTCAAAGGGTCTTCATTTGCTCACCGAACCTCTCCAATCCTATCACTGCTGCATTTATGCCCCTGTACACACGCTTGATTTTCTTTCAGAGACATAGCAATCCATAGGTTTTAAGATACTTACTAGTCAGGTACATTCTTAGGCGTTTAATATGGGGTGTTGAGTCCATTTCGTTGAGCAAGGAGTAGTTCTTGTCTATTCTATATTTGGCTTAAGGAACTTTATCTGTGTTCATTTAAATCTCTGGTTTTATGCAGCACCCCAACTCACCTTTCCCCTTAAGCAAGCATAAGTTGGTTTTCTAAATTTGAGACCCTGTTCTGTTTTGTAATCCAGTTCCTGTGTAGCCAAGTTTATATCCCCTGTATTAGTGATATCTTATGATGTTTCTTTTTCTGTGTGACTTATTTCAGTTAGAATCATCATACCTGAATCCACTCATTATGCTGCTACGGGCCTGATGACATAGATTTCATTGCTGAGTGATATTGCATTGTACGTAAGTACCACAACTTCTTTATCCATTTTTCACTTTCTGCGATATTGAACTTGTACCGTAAACGAGGTTCTTGTAAACAGAGCCGTCCCAAACTTTGGGGTGGCTGTGTCTTTTTGATTTTAATTTCCCTAAGCTATAGGACCATAAGTGGAAGTGCCCTAGGCTCTGTTGCTTTGTTTTTTAGATGTTTCAGGAAACACCATACACCTCTCCCGAGTGGCTCTTGGCAATTGACATCCCGCCAATCAGCATAACAAGGCTCCCAGTTCTCCATGGCCTGTCCTGCCTTTCTGGATTTTACACTTTTTCAGATGGCCCTTTTGACCGGGGGGAAGTGAGACTTCATTGTAGTGCAGATTTCCTTTGCAAGCTTGCTTGGTTGGCCAAAAAGGGCGTATGCGTTTTTTCCTGAATATATTCAGGAAAAAACGCATACGCCCTTTTTGGCCAAGTGCATCATTGTGGACGTTCTGCCTCTTTTCCTATGCTTTAAATGCAATTCCAGTCTACCTCCTGAAATCGGTTTCCTGCAATTCTGCCCCGCTTTCAAGTCCTCTTGGCAGCCTTACTTCAGTATATTTTTGGACGATAGCTGTCATTTATAACTCTGCAGGTTTGTGAATTACAGTGCCCCTGAGCTCCTTTCTTCAACTCGCTTTCTTGTGAGCTGGCCGCAACACCGCAGGATTGCTTCAGGCCCTAATCTGGTTCCGGCACGGCACGCTGAGCCTTTGGTTAATTCCTCTTCCTGGTGGGAAATGAGAGTTAAATTTGCCCGTCCAGACACCTCCAGCTAGTCTCTCATTGGTTCTCCCTATTCCTGTTCATCTTCCGCAGAAATTGCAAACTGGGCCAAACAGGAGGTTAAAGGCACTGACTCTCCAAGTCGGGAGAGTGTTAGTAAAGCGTCTGGAATGTTGCACCCGAGTACCAGGGGACGAGAACTGAGACATATTGGAACACGTCTCCCGATCACACGGTTGATCATACTCTGGGTTCCACGTGCATGTTTTACCTGAAGGCAGAATCCCTTAAACCTTTAGAGTTGAGACCCGTGGAATGGGTACCATGCAATATGACTTCAAAGGGTCTTCATTTGCTCACCGAACGTCTCCAATCCTATCACTGCTGCGTTTATGCCCCTGTACACACGCTTGACTTTCTTTCAGCGACATAGCAGTGCATAGGTTTTAAGATACTTACTAGTCAGGTACATTCTTAGGCGTTTAATATGGGGTGTTGAGTCCATTTCGTTGAGCAAGGAGTAGTTCTTGTCTATTCCATATTTGGCTTAAGGAACTTTATCTGTGCTCATTTCAATCTCTGGTTTGATGCAGCACCCCAACTCACCTTTCCCCTTAAGCAAGCATAAGTTGGTTTTCTAAATTTGAGACCCTGTTCTGTTTTGTAATCCAGTTCCTGTGTAGCCAAGTTTACATTCCGTGTATTAGTGATATCTTATGATGTTTCTTTTTCTGTGTGACTTATTTCAGTTAGAATCATCATACCTGAATCCACTCATTATGCTGCTACGGGCCTGATGACATAGATTTCATTGCTGAGTGATATTGCATTGTACGTAAGTACCACAACTTCTTTATCCATTTTTCACTTTCTGCGATATTGAACTTGTACCATAAACGAGGTTCTTGTAAACAGAGCTGTCCCAAACTTTGGGGTGGCTGTGTCTTTTTGATTTTAATTTCCCTAAGCTATAGGACCATAAGTGGAAGTGCCCTAGGCTCTGTTGCTTTGTTTTTTAGATGTTTCAGGAAACACCATACTCCTCTCCCGAGTGGCTGTTGGCAATTTACATCCCGCCCATCAGCATAACAAGGCTCCCAGTTCTCCATGGCCTGTCCTGCCTTTCTGGATTTTACACTTTTTTCAGATGGCCCTTTTGACCAGGGGGAAGTGAGACTTCATTGTAGTGCAGATTTCCTTTGCAAGCTTGCTTGGTTGGCCAAAAAGGGCGTATGCGTTTTTTCCTGAATATATTCAGGAAAAAACGCATACGCCCTTTTTGGCCAAGTGCATCATTGTGGACGTTCTGCCTCTTTTCCTATGCTTTAAATGCAATTCCAGTCTACCTCCTGAAATCGGTTTCCTGCAATTCTGCCCCGCTTTCAAGTCCTCTTGGCAGCCTTACTTCAGTATATTTTTGGACGATAGCTGTCATTTATAACTCTGCAGGTTTGTGAATTACAGTGCCCCTGAGCTCCTTTCTTCAACTCGCTTTCTTGTGAGCTGGCCGCAACACCGCAGGATTGCTTCAGGCCCTAATCTGGTTCCGGCACGGCATGCTGAGCCTTTGGTTAATTCCTCTTCCTGGTGGGAAATGAGAGTGAAATTTGCCCGTCCACCAACACCTCCAGCTAGTCTCTCATTGGTTCTCCCTATTCCTGTTCATCTTCCGCAGAAATTGCAAACTGGGCCAAACAGGAGGTTAAAGGCACTGACTCTCCAAGTCGGGAGAGTGTTAGTAAAGCGTCTGGAATGTTGCACCCGAGTACCAGGGAACGAGAACTGAGACATATTGGAACACGTCTCCCGATCACACGGTTGATCATACTCTGGGTTCCACGTGCATGTTTTAGCTGAAGGAAGAATCCCTTAAACCTGGAGAGTTGAGACCCGTGGAATGGGTACCATGCAATATGACTTCAAAGGGTCTTCATTTGCTCACCGAACCTCTCCAATCCTATCACTGCTGCGTTTATGCCCCTGTACACACGCTTGATTTTCTTTCAGAGACATAGCAATCCATAGGTTTTAAGATACTTACTAGTCAGGTACATTCTTAGGCGTTTAATATGGGGTGTTGAGTCCACTTCGTTGAGCAAGGAGTAGCTCTTGTCTATTACATATTTGGCTTATGGAACGGTATCTGTGCTCATTTCAATCTCTGGTTTTATGCAGCACCCCAACTCACCCGTCCCCTTAAGCAAGCATAAGTTGGTTTTCTACATTTGACACCCTGTTCTGTTTTGTAATTCAGTTCTTGTGTAGCCAAGTTTACATTCCGTGTATTAGTGATATCTTATGATGTTTCTTTTTCTGTGTGACTAATTTCACTTAGAATCATCGTACCTGAATCCACTCATTATGCTGCTACGGGCCTGATGACATAGATTTCATTGCTGAGTGATATTGCATTGTACGTAAGTACCACAATTTCTTTATCCATTTTTCGCTTTCTGTGATATTGAACTTGTCCCGTAAACGAGGTTCTTGTAAACAGAGCCGTCCCAAACTTTGGGGTGGCTGTGTCTTTTTGATTTTAATTTCCCTAAGCTATAGGACCATAAGTGGAAGTGCCCTAGGCTCTGTTGCTTTGTTTTTTGGATGTTTCAGGAAACACCATACACTTCTCCAGAGTGGCTGCTGGCAATTTACATCCCGCCCATCAGCATAACTAGGCTCCCAGTTCTCCATGGCCTGTCCTGCCTTTCTGGATTTTACACTTTTTTCAGATGGCCCTTTTGACCGGGGGGCAGTGAGACTTCATTGTAGTGCAGATTTCCTTTGCAAGCTTGCTTGTTTGTCCAAAAAGGGCGTATGCGTTTTTTCTTGAATATATTCAGGAAAAAACGCATACGCCCTTTTTGGCCAAGTGCATCATTGTGGACGTTCTGCCTCTTTTCCTATGCTTTACATGCAATTCCAGTCTACCTCCTGAAATCGGTTTCCTGCAATTCTGCCCTGCTTTCAACTCCTCTTGGCATCCGAATTCAATATATTTTTGGAAGATAGCTGTCATTTATAACTCTGCAGGTTTGTGAATTACAGTGTCCCTGAGCTCCTTTCTTCAACTCGCTTTCTTGTGAGCTGGCCGCAACACCGCAGGATTGCTTCAGGCCCTAGTTTGGTTCCGGCACGGCATGCTGAGCCTTTGGTTAATTCCTCTTCCTGGTGGGAAATGAGAGTTAAATTGGCCCGTCCGGACACCTCCACCTAATCTCTCATTGGTTCTCCCTATTCCTGTTCATCTTCCGCAGAAATTGCTAACTGGGCCAAACAGGAGGTTAAAGGCACTGACTCTCCAAGTGGGGAGAGTGTTAGTAAAGCGTCTGGAATGTTGCACCCGAGTACCAGGGGACCAAAACTGAGACACATTTGAACACGTTTTCCGACCACATGGTGAATCATACTCTGGGTTCCACATGCATGTTTTAGCTGAAGGAAGAATCCCTTAAACATGGAGAGTTGAGACCCATGGAATGGGTACCATGCAATATGACTTCAAAGGGTCTGCATTTGCTCACCGAACCTCACCAATCCTATCACTGCTGCGTTTATGCCGCTGTACACACGCTTGATTCTCTTTCGGAGACATATAAATCCATAGGTTTTAAGATTCTTACTAGTCAGATAGATTCTTACTAGTCAGGTATATTCTTAGGCGTTTAATATGGGGTGTTGAGTCCACTTCGTTGAGCAAGGGGTACCTTTTGTCTATTATATTTTTGGCTTATGGAACGGTATCTGTGCCAATTTTAATCTCTGGTTTCATGCAGCACCCCATATCGGCTTTCCCCTCAAGCAAGCATAAGTTGGTTTTCTACATTTTTGACCCTGTTCTGTTTTGTAATTCAGTTCCTGTGTAGCCAAGTTTACATTCCGTGTAGTAGTGATATCTTATGATGTTTCTTTTTCTGTGTGACTAATTTCACTTAGAATCATCGTACCTGAATCCACTCATTATGCTGCTACGGGCCTGATGACATAGATTTCATTGCTGAGTGATATTGCATTGTACGTAAGTACCACAATTTCTTTATCCATTTTTCGCTTTCTGTGATATTGAACTTGTACCGTAAACGAGGTTCTTGTAAACAGAGCCGTCCCAAACTTTGGGGTGGCTGTGTCTTTTTGATTTTAATTTCCCTAAGCTATAGGACCATAAGTGGAAGTGCCCTAGGCTCTGTTGCTTTGTTTTTTGGATGTTTCAGGAAACACCATACACTTCTCCAGAGTGGCTGCTGGCAATTTACATCCCGCCCATCAGCATAACTAGGCTCCCAGTTCTCCATGGCCTGTCCTGCCTTTCTGGATTTTACACTTTTTTCAGATGGCCCTTTTGACCGGGGGGCAGTGAGACTTCATTGTAGTGCAGATTTCCTTTGCAAGCTTGCTTGGTTGGCCAAAAAGGGCGTATGCGTTTTTTCCTGAATATATTCAGGAAAAAACGCATACGCCCTTTTTGGCCAAGTGCATCATTGTGGACGTTCTGCCTCTTTTCCTATGCTTTACATGCAATTCCAGTCTACCTCCTGAAATCGGTTTCCTGCAATTCTGCCCTGCTTTCAACTCCTCTTGGCATCCTAATTCAATATATTTTTGGAAGATAGCTGTCATTTATAACTCTGCAGGTTTGTGAATTACAGTGCCCCTGAGCTCCTTTCTTCAACTTGATTTCTTGTGAGCTGGCCGCAACACCGCAGGATTGCTTCAGGCCCTAGTTTGGTTCCGGCACGGCATGCTGAGCCTTTGGTTAATTCCTCTTCCTGGTGGGAAATGAGAGTTAAATTGGCCCGTCCGGACACCTCCACCTAGTCTCTCATTGGTTCTCCCAATTCCTGTTCATTTTCCACAGAAATTGCAAACTGGGCCAAACAGGAGGTTAAAGGCACTGACTCTCCAAGTGGGGAGAGTGTTAGTAAAGCGACTGGAATGTTGCAACCGAGTACCAGGGGACGAAAACTGAGACACATTTGAACACGTTTCCCGATCACACGGTGGATCATACTCTGGGTTCCACATGCATGTTTTAGCTGAAGGAAGAATCCATTAAACCTGGAGAGTTGAGACCCATGGAATGGGTACCATGCAATATGACTTCAAAGGGTCTGCATTTGCTCACCGAACCTCAGCAATCCTATCACTGCTGCGTTTATGCCGCTGTACACACGCTTGATTCTCTTTCGGAGACATATAAATCTATAGGTTTTAAGATTCTTACTAGTCAGGTAGATTCTTACTAGTCAGGTATATTTTTAGGCGTTTAATATGGGGTGTTGAGTCCACTTCGTTGAGCAAGGAGTAGCTCTTGTCTATTACATATTTGGCTTATGGAACGGTATCTGTGCTCATTTCAATCTCTGGTTTTATGCAGCACCCCAACTCACCCGTCCCCTTAAGCAAGCATAAGTTGGTTTTCTACATTTGACACCCTGTTCTGTTTTGTAATTCAGTTCTTGTGTAGCCAAGTTTACATTCCGTGTATTAGTGATATCTTATGATGTTTCTTTTTCTGTGTGACTAATTTCACTTAGAATCATCGTACCTGAATCCACTCATTATGCTGCTACGGGCCTGATGACATAGATTTCATTGCTGAGTGATATTGCATTGTACGTAAGTACCACAATTTCTTTATCCATTTTTCGCTTTCTGTGATATTGAACTTGTACCGTAAACGAGGTTCTTGTAAACAGAGCCGTCCCAAACTTTGGGGTGGCTGTGTGTTTTTGATTTTAATTTCCCTAAGCTATAGGACCATAAGTGGAAGTGCCCTAGGCTCTGTTGCTTTGTTTTTTGGATGTTTCAGGAAACACCATACACTTCTCCAGAGTGGCTGCTGGCAATTTACATCCCGCCCATCAGCATAACTAGGCTCCCAGTTCTCCATGGCCTGTCCTGCCTTTCTGGATTTTACACTTTTTTCAGATGGCCCTTTTGACCGGGGGGCAGTGAGACTTCATTGTAGTGCAGATTTCCTTTGCAAGCTTGCTTGGTTGGCCAAAAAGTGCGTATGCGTTTTTTCCTGAATATATTCAGGAAAAAACGCATACGCCCTTTTTGGCCAAGTGCATCATTGTGGACGTTCTGCCTCTTTTCCTATGCTTTACATGCAATTCCAGTCTACCTCCTGAAATCGGTTTCCTGCAATTCTGCCCTGCTTTCAACTCCTCTTGGCATCCTAATTCAATATATTTTTGGAAGATAGCTGTCATTTATAACTCTGCAGGTTTGTGAATTACAGTGCCCCTGAGCTCCTTTCTTCAACTCGTTTTCTTGTGAGCTGGCCGCAACACCGCAGGATTGCTTCTGGTCCTAGTGTGGTTCCGGCATGGCACGCTGAGCCTTTGGTTAATTCCTCTTCCTGGTGGGAAATGAGAGTTAAATTTGCCCGTCCAGACACCTCCACCTAATCTCTCATTGTTTCTCCCTATTCCTGTTCATTTTCCACAGAAATTGCAAATTGGGCCATACAGGAGGTTAAAGGCACTGACTCTCCAAGTGGGGAGAGTGTTAGTAAAGCGTCTGGAATGTTGCACCCGAGTACCAGGGGACGAAAACTGAGACACATTTGAACACGTTTCCCGATCACACGGTGGATCATACTCTGGGTTCCACATGCATGTTTTAGCTGAAGGAAGAATCCCTTAAACCTGGAGAGTTGAGACCCATGGAATGGGTACCATGCAATATGACTTCAAAGGGTCTGCATTTGCTCACCGAACCTCACCAATCCTATCACTGCTGCGTTTATGCCGCTGTACACACGCTTGATTCTCTTTCGGAGACATATAAATCTATAGGTTTTAAGATTCTTACTAGTCAGGTAGATTCTTACTAGTCAGGTATATTCCTAGGCGTTTAATATAGGGTGTTGTGTCCACTTCGTTGAGCAAGGAGTACCTTTTGTCTATTATATTTTTGGCTTATGGAACGGTATCTGTGCCAATTTTAATCTCTGGTTTCATGCAGCACCCCATATCGGCTTTCCCCTTAAGCAAGCATAAGTTGGTTTTCTACATTTTTGACCCTGTTCTGTTTTGTAATTCAGTTCCTGTGTAGCCAAGTTTACATTCCGTGTAGTAGTGATATCTTATGATGTTTCTTTTTCTGTGTGACTAATTTCACTTAGAATCATCGTACCTGAATCCACTCATTATGCTGCTACGGGCCTGATGACATAGATTTCATTGCTGAGTGATATTGCATTGTACGTAAGTACCACAACTTCTTTATCCATTTTTCGCTTTTTGCGATATTGAACTTGTACCGTAAACGAGGTTCTTGTAAACAGAGCCATCCCAAACTTTGGGGTGGCTGTGTCTTTTTGATTTTAATTTCCCTAAGCTATAGGACCATAAGTGGAAGTGCCCTAGGCTCTGTTGCTTAGTTTTTTGGATGTTTCAGGAAACACCATACACTTCTCCAGAGTGGCTGTTGGCCATTTACATCTCGCCCATCAGCATAACAAGGCTCCCAGTTCTCCATGGCCTGTCCTGCCTTTCTGGATTTTACACTTTTTTCAGAAGGCCCTTTGACCGGGGGGCAGTGAGACTTCATTGTAGTGCAGATTTCCTTTGCGAGCTTGCTTGGTTGGCCAGAAAGGGCGTATGCGTTTCTTCCTGAATATATTCAGGAAAGAACGCATACGCCCTTTTTGGCCAAGTGCATCATTGTCGACGTTCTGAGTCTTTTCATATGTTTTCAGTGCAATTCCAGTCTACCTCCTGAAATCGGTTTCCTGCAGTTCTGCCTTGCTCTCAGTTCCTCTTCATAGCCTTACCTCAATATACGTTTGGAAAATAGTTGGCCTTTATAACTCTGCAGGTTTTTCAATTGCAGTGGCCCTTAGCTCCATTTTTCAGCTCTTATTTTTGTGATCTTGCCTCATATCCACAGGATTTCTTCAGGCCCTATTCTTCTTCTGGGGCGCCTTGCTCTGCCTTTGGTTAATTCTTCTTCCTGATGTGAAATTAGAGTGACATGTGCCCATTGAAACCGCTACAGCTATTTTCTCACTGGTTCCCCCTATTCCCATTCATCCTCCGCACTAACTGCAGACTGTGCGATACCGGAACTTAAAGGCATTGACTCTCCATGTGGAGATGTTGTTAGTAAAGTGGCTGGAATGTTGATCCGGAGCCCCAGGAGAGGAAAATGAGGTGCATTTTAGAAACCTTTCCCGATCATATGGTATACCATCTGCTGGATTTCCCATGCATGGTTTAGCTGTAGGAAGATTCCCTTCAACTTGGAGTGTTGGGACCCTTGGAATAAGTAGCATGAAGTATTGCATTAAACTTTCGGCAGTTGCTCACCAAAGCTCTCCAATCCTTTCAGCCCCAAGTGTCCAGCCTTATGTCTTATCCAGCTGTGGGTTTATATGTGGTCATTCCAGGTTGCATCACAGCCCCTGAGCGAATTTTGTAAGAATTTTTCTCTCTTTCATTGTTTCTGCGTTTTGGTTTTAAAATTTATTTCTATAATGGGGTTTAGCTCATTTTCACTGCTGTGTTTGTGCCGCTCTGCGCACACTTGATTCCCTTATGGAGATATATCAATACATGGGTTTTAAGATTCTTATTACTCAGATATATTTCTCTGTGGTGTATAGGGTGTGTTGAGGCCAGTTCATTGAGCAAGGTGTAGATCTTGTCTGATACCTATTTGGTTTATTGAACGGTATCTGTGCTAATTTCAAACTCTGGTTTTATGCATCACCCCACCTCTCCTTTCCCCTTAAGCTGACATAAGTGTGTTTTCTAAATGTGAGACACTGTTCTGTTTTGTCATTCATTTTTTGTGCAGCCATATTTATCCTCCCTCTATAAGTGATATCTTATGATATGTTTCTTTTTCTGTTTGACTTATTTCAAGTAGTATTATCGGACCTCAATCCACTCTTTATCCTTCTACTAGCCTTATTACATTGATTTCATGGTGAAGAGATATTCCATTGTACATAAGTACCACATTTTCTTTATCCATTGTTCTCTTTCCTGGGATATTTAAGGTGTACTGAAGTTGAGGTTCTTGTAAACAGAGTAGCCCTAAACTGTGGTGTGCTTGTGTCTTGTTGATTTTTAGACTTCCCTAGATATACTCCCGTGATTGGAAGTGCCCTATGCTCTGTCGCTCTGTTTTTTAGATGATTTAGGAACCACCATACACTTCTCCAGAGTGGCTCTCGGCAGTTCACACACTGTCCATCAGCGTATAAAGGCTCCCTGTTCTCCATGGCCTGTCCTGCATTTCTGGTTTTTACAATTTTTTCGGATGGCCCTTTTGACCAGTGGGAAATGAGACTTCTTTGTTGTGCACATTTGCATTGCTTGCTTGCTTGGTTGCCCATAAAGTGCGTATGCGTTTTTTCCTGGATATATTCAGGAAATAACACATACTCCCTTTTGGGCCAACTGCATCATTGTCGAAATTCTGCCGCTTTTCATGTGCTTTAAAGGCGAGTCCAATCTATCTCTTGAAATCTGTTTCTTGCAATTCTGTCTTGCATTCAGATCCTCTTCTTTGCCTTACCTCAACATATTTTTGGACGTTAGTTTTCATTTATAACTCTGCAGGTTTGTGAATTGCAGTGACCCTGAGCTCCATTTTTTAAGTTGCTCTTTTGTGAGCTGGCCTCAAAACTGCAGGATTGCTTCAGGCCCTATTTTGGCTCCGGTGAGGCGGGCTGAGCCTTTTTTTAATTCTTATTCTTAATGGGAAATTAGAGTGACATGTGCCCGTCCAAACCCCTACAACTATTCTCTCATTGTTTCCCCCTGTTCCCGTTCATCCTCCTCACAATTTGCAAAATGTGTGAAACAGAAGTTTAAATGTGCTGATTCTCTAAGTGGGGAGATTCTAAGTAACGTGGCTGGAATGATGAACAGGAGCACCAGGAGAGGATAAATGAGGTGCATTTTAGACACATCTCCCGATCACATGGTGTACAGTCCTCTGGGTTTTCCATGCATGTTTTAGCTGTAGGAAGATTCCTTGAACCTGCAGATTTGGGACCCATTGAATGGGTACCAGGTAGTATTACTTTAAAGGGTGTGCATTTCCTCACCCAACCCCACATTTCTCTTAGTGCGAACAGTTTCCAGCCTTATGTCTCATCCTGCTGTGGGTCTAGATGTGTTCAATCCATGTTGCATCACCGTCCCTGAGGAAAAGTTGTAAGAGGTTTTCTCTGTCTCTCTGTCGTTTATTTTTTTCAATTTATTACTATGTTGTTTACAGCTGATTTTCAAAGCTCTGTTTCTTGCTGCTGTACATCTACTTGATTCACGTACAGAGAGACATCAATAATTTCTTTTTCAGATTCTTACCAGTCATAGATATTCTTTTCCGGTGACTTGAGTGTGCTGAGTGCAGTTCTTTTAGTTACCGTGTAGGCCTTGTTGATTATCAGTTTGGTATTTGGAATGGTATCTTTGCTAATTTCAACCTCCTGGATGATGCCTCACCCCTCCCCACCTTTCCCGTTTAGCAGCCTTACACGTGTTTTCTACATATTTATGTCACTTAGAATGATCATACGTAACTCCTCCGGAGTTGTTACAACTGGCCATATTTCATTGATTTCCAGGCTGAGTAATATTCCACTCTACATAAGTACCACATCTCTATCCATTTTTTCCCTCCAGAGACATTTAAGTTATATCCTAGTCGAGGATCTTTTAAACAGAGAGGCAGTAAACATTGGGGTGCCTGTGTCCTCTCGATTTTTGTTTTTCCCAAGATATATGCCCATGAGTGCAAGTGCCCTATGCTCTGTAGCTCATTTTTTAGATGCTTTAGTAAACACAATACACTTCTCCAGAATGGCCGTTGGCAATATACATTTCCACTATAAGCCTCACAGGGCTCCCTCCTCTCCTTGCCCTGGCCTGCATTTCTGGCATTTACACTTTATGAGGATGGCTCTTCTGACTGATGCGAAGTGATATCTTTTGTAGTATTGATTTCCAGTGCCCACCTGTTTGGTTGGCTAAAAAAGTGTATGCCCTTTTCTTGAATATATACAGAAAAAAACGCATACAGCCTTTTTGGCCAACTGCAATGTCGGCAATGTTCAGCCCCTTTTCTTGTGCTTAATGGCGAGTCCTTTCTACCTCCTCAAATCCCTTTCCTGCCATTCTCCCTTGCTTGCCAATCCTTTTCTCTGACTTTCCTCAAGACATTTTTCAGTGATAGATATTTTCAACTCTGCAGTTTCGTGAATTTTACTGCCCCTGAGTTCCATTGTTCAACTTGTGTTTATGGGAACTGGCCACAAAGCAGTGGGATTTCCTCAAGCCCTATACTGTTTCCATGGGCAACCCTGGCCTTTGGTCAATTCATCTTCCTGATTGGAAATTAGAGTGACATGTGCCTGTCTGAACACCTAGGACTTGTCTCTCATTGTTCCTCATCCTTCCGCTTCATCCTCTGGACAAATTCCAAACTGTACGCAACAGGATGTTGACAGTGTTGACATCTCCAAGTGGGGAGACTGTTAGTAAAGACGCTGGAGGGGTGAACCCGAGCACCAGGAGATGAGGAGATGAGATGCCTTTTCCAAACTCTTCCCGATCAGACGGTATACCATCCTCTGGGTGTGACAGACATGTTTTAGCAGTAGGAAGAGTCCCATTCATGTAAGGAGAACACCAGGGCTTTTTCAAAATCAGTGTCTCCCCGAAACCCAAACTGGGGAGTTTTTTAAGCTACGGCTACACATATGTTCATTAAGGGCCTTGGGAAGTAGGCAGAGTCCAAACTTTAGATGACTGAAGTCTTCAGGGTCAGAAGCACTCACCACCGGCTTCCCTTAGGTTACACTTTAACTGTCATTGATAGATGATGTCAATAAAAATATCTATTCTTTTTCCGATTATTTCCCCTTATAGGTTATTGCACAATATTGAGTGTAGTTCCCTGTGCTATACAGTAGTTCCTTGTTGATGATCTATTTTATACATAGCAGTGTGTATGTGTTAATTCCAAACTGTTAATTTATCCCTCCTCCCACCTTTCCCCTTTGGTAATAATAAATTATAAGATTTTATACTTCTCAGAAATGGGGGAGCTGAAAGAGAGGTATCATTTTCAATGGAAAAGCATTTAAAACAAGATTGAAGCTTTAACCAAGATTATTAGATGTACATCCTTGGAAAGAAATCACTTCATTTCTCTAATATTGACCTGACAAATAGGACAAACCTTCTCACTGAACTTGCTTATAATAAAGTGATGGAAATATCAAATGGAAGTGTTAGAAACATCTTATTTTACCCGAGCCTTATAAACTGTTCTATGTTAACTACAGTTTGGCTCACACATCTGTTCATTGAAGTTACAATAGTCTCAATTTCTGTTACTGATCCTCCAGAGTGGACCCCAACAAGGGTCCCCCTGCCCAGTGTCATTGGGGCCAACAGATCGAGACTGAGTTTGGTTCCCAAGCAAAGGAAACTTTATATTTTCATCAGAGAATGGAGAGGTGAGAGCATGCACTACCCCGTGGGCTGTGGGCTGGGCTGCTGTGTAGAGATCCTGTCAGAGTCAGTGGGAGGGAGGGGGCGGAGCTCTCAAGGGCCGGGTTGGCTGCAGCTCAGGCTCTATATCTCGGAGTCTGCACTGGGCCCCAGGAGCTGAGGTGTCGACCCAGCCATTCTGCACCAGGAAATCTGGTCTGAAGTGCCGGGTGTGGAACCTCTGCATGCGGGACCCTAGGAGCACGTGAAATTAGACAAAGCACAAAGGATAAAAAAGGTCAGACTTGACTTTATTGCCCAGATTCTATTTTTATCTCCCAGGGATTTTTAATGGGCTTTGCTGGGGACAAACCCCTCCTCTGCCTTTTGTCCCGTTCCTCATTCTTGGAGTGCTGAGGGTGCAGACCCTTCTTCTGTAACTGCTGAGTGCTGAGTTGGGAGCCCTCATACCAGGGGACGAGGGTCAGAACTTCTCCCCAGCAGCCTCCAGGTGACGTTGATTGGCCCCAGGACCCCTGCCTCCCTGCTCGTCCGCCTGAGCACCAGCATTGGAAGTGTTATAGATTCTAATGACCTTTAAGGGTCCAGGAAAGAGATGTGCAGAGACGCTGTGGGGGCCGGTTTCACCCCGCCCCACATTTGTTCGGCCACCTTAGGCTGACCGTTTCTGCCAGCCTAGATGCTCTGACCAGTACTCTGCTCTTTCTTCAATTAGGCCCCTGAATTAACATAAAATCAGCACCAGGTGTCAGAGCCCTGCCCGCTCAACTCCCAGACAGTCCAGGGTCAGTGGTGATCAAGGACCATGATGGCCACTGAGTCAACAGCCTTTTGAAGTAAACAGGAGTCCAGCCGGTCTTATTGGCCACCATCATCACGGTGTCTGTAGGCTTTTGTATGGTGACAGTGTGATATACGGTTCCCCCGCCAAGATTATTAGCTCCCCTCCGGGTGCAGGAAGTCCTGCAAGCAGTAGTCTACTCCTTCGGGACACACTATTGTTGTTTTATGAGAGAAACTCCAGGTCAAGTGATGTTCACATGAGTCGTCATGGTGCCCTGTTGCCTCCGGTTATCTCTCTGGATGTTGGAGTTGGAGGGCCTCCTCACTCGAGGTCGGTGTGCCCACGGAGCGAACCCTGCAACTTCAGGGCATGGTTGGTGATTAGGATCACCACGTGGGGTCCTTTTCCCTTAGGAGGGAGGTGGCCTTTAGGGCTGCTGATTTCCAGGTTTTTAGATACCGCCAGTATCTTGGCCAGATGTGGCAGTGGGCCAAGCCCCTTGGTGACTGTAGTTTATCCTACCTGGATGGCATTCTTGCGTTGTTCCATTTCAAGTGGTCCCAGTTTTTGCACTAATTCTCCAATGGCGATTCACCTTTCACCGGGAATGGAAAGGTCAAAGGGTTTAGCTCAATTAGGGAGTTCCAGGGCAAGGGTCTGAATTGACTGCTCTTTCCATTCTTGAAAGGCCACTTCTGGATTCTGTTCAAAAGGATCATCATCTTTTCCTTTCAGTGTTTCATATAGAGGCCCAGCTAGTAGACTGTAGTTAGGGATCCAGAAGCAGCAAACCCTGGCCTCCCCAGGAACCCCTAAGCTGTCTTCTAGTTTTAGAAAGGGGTAAGGCTGCAAATGGTTTCTTCCCTTTCCTGGGATGGGCTTCTCTGACCTTGTGTGAGAATGAAGCCCAGGCAGGTCACCGCAGTCTGTGATATTTGAGCTTTTTCTTGGACAACTTCTATCCTTTATTGGCTTGGTAGTTCAGAGGCCTCCTTAGTAGGGCTGGCGATCAGAATGTCGTCTGCATATTGAAGGAGGGTTTCCTTTTCCAGAGGTAGAACTTTTCGGTCGTTAGCTAAGCTTTCCCCAAAGATGGTGTGGGAATTTTTGAACCCTTGGGGCAAGACGGCCCGGAAGTATTGTTTTAGTTGTATGTTGAGTCCTGCCACTCACAAGCCAAAATTTCTTGTGACTCTGGGACTAATGGAATACAAAAGAAGGCATCATTGAAGACTAATACAGAATACCATGTCCTGGTGGTTGGTAGAATGACCAGCAGGGTGTAGGAATCAGGAGCAACTGGAGGTATATCCTCGGTGGCTTCACTGACTGTCCTGACATCCTTTACCAGGTCCCCAGCAGCCCATGGGGCTCTCGTGGTCAGGCCAATCCCAGGATATGGAGCTCTCCTGGGCAGGTACCCCACCCCCAACCCAGCCCACGGGGCTCTCATGGTCAGGCCCCTCCCAGGATACAGAGCTACCCTTGCAGGTACCGTGGCAGGGCTGGGCACACAGGAACCGTGCACATAGCCCTCATTGAAGAGCACCCCCAGCTCACCTGTCGCTCAGAGCTGACACAGAGCACCTCAGAGCAGGACTTGAACTAACAAACAGCAGCTCCGACAGGTCTGTGACCCTGGGCATCACTCTGTGTGGCCTCCCTCCACCTGGTCTTCCAGAGACTTCCACTGCACCCAGGGCACCAGGCCTCTGTCTCCAACCACCACCCACCCCTCCTCTCCCTGACTCCTGGGTTCCTCTCATTAGGAGAGGGTTTTCTTGAAGTTGTCTCCCACTCATGGGCCAGATAAAATGATTAGAAAACAAGCCAAAGCTGCAGCCCCTTGTCTATCCTGACTCTCAGGAGCCCACACCTGTTCCTTGGACCTGGCCGGTTCAGCAAGTTCCATTTTCTGCAACTGTGAGCCCCTGAGGGGTGATGATTGGCTACCTGGGCAGCCTTACCATGCTGGCCAGCCCTCCCCAGGTGTGCCTGGGTTGAGATCAATATAAATACCACTCCAGGCAGCAAAAGCCCCTGCAGCTGTGCCTGACGCCATTTTCTCTGCCCTGTCAGCAGTCTCGGGGCTGGGCTGGTGGGAGGGAGTGAGAGGCCACGGCTTTGTGGGTGGCCCAGTGTGAGTGGGGCTCTGCTGGACTTTCTGCAGCAGATGCCAGGCTGCCACCTGCTAAAGAAGAGGATGTGTCACCCATACCTGCTGCTGGAATTTCTCCCTGGGCAGAGGTGAGGAAGGAAAAAAGCAGTGGGGGCAGGGACAGGACGGGTATCTCAGGCAGGGAAATGGAAATCTTCCAGAAGAGCACCCAGGGCCAGGACCATCCTGGCTGGCCTGCAGGCACCAAGTCAGCTGGCATGCTGTCACTCGTGTGGCTCCATGGCCCTTCCTCTAGGCTTTCAAGTCCTTGTATATATTCAGGTGTTTTACCTGGGAAGGGTGGGAACAGTTCAGCAGCAAGTGGCCTGGGGCTCAGCTCACGTTTACTCACAGATGCCTCGGCACGGTGCCCCAGCTTTGCAATGAGGACGCTTGTTGTGTGGGGGCTGCTGGCTGAATGGGAGACGATTCCCCACCACTGACCAACTTCAGAATTGTTTACAACTGGAGCAAGTGCCCTGATACGGTTTTCCTCTGAGTAACTGGTGGGTTCTGTTTTTTTTTTTCTCTTTTTCGTTTTTGGTTCAAGGTAGATTTTATTCCTCTTTTTTGTATTTACAGATATAAGCATGGAAATAATTTATTCATATAAATACATGTATGTGAAGGGAATAATTGTTTTTTCTGTTTTATTTTTTAAATTTTATTTCTTTTTAATTTTGAATTTTATTTTATATTTTTATACAGCAGGTTCTCATTGGTTATCTACTTTATACATATAAATGTTTACATGCCAATCCCAATCTCTCAACTCCTCCCACCACCACCCCTCCAAGAGCTTTCCCCCCTTGTTGTCCATACGATTGTTGTCTACATCTGTTGCTCTATTTATGCCTTGCAAAATGGTTAATCTGTACAGTTTTTCTAGGTTCCACATATATGCATGAATATACAAGATTTGTTTTTCTCTTTCTGACTTATTTCACTCTGTAGGACAGTCTCTAGATCCATCGACGTCTCTACAAATGACCCAATTTCATTCCTTTCATGGCTTAGTAATATTCCATTTTATATATGTACCACAGCTTTATGCATTCGTCTGTCTGTGGGCATTTAGGTTGCTTCCATTACCTCGATATTGTAAATAGTGATGCAATGAACATTGCGGTGAATGTCTCTTTTTGATTTATGGTTTTGTCTGAGTATATGTCCAGTCCTGGGATTGCTGTATCATATGGTAATTCTATTATTAGTTTCTTAAGAAACTCCATATTGTTCTCCATAGTGACTGTATCAATTTATATTCCCAACAATAGTGGAAGAGTGTTCCTTTTCTCCACACCCTTTCCAGCATTTGTTGTTTGTAGATTTTCAGATGATGCCCATTCTAACAGGTGTGAGGTGATACCTCATTGTTGAGTCCATTTCGTTGAGCAACGGGTAGGTCTTGTCTATTACATATTTGGCTTATGGAACGGTATCTGTGCTAATTTCAAACTCTGGTTTTATGCAGCACCCCAACTCACCTTTCCCCTTAAGCAAGCATAAGTTGGTTTTCTAAACTTGAGACCCTGTTCTGTTTTGTAATTCAGTTCATGTGTAGCCAAGTTTACATTCCGTGCATTAGTGATACCTTATGATGTTTCTTTTTCTGTGTGACTTATTTCACTTAGAATCATCATGCCTCAATCCACTCATTATGCTGGTACAGGCCTGGTGACACAGATTTCATTGCTGAGTGGTATTCTGTTGTACATAAGTACCGCAACTTCTTTATCAATTATTTGTTCTCTGGGATATTTAACTTGTACTGTAGAAGAGGCTCCTGTAAACAGAGCCGTTGTAAATTTTGGGGTGGCTGTGTCTTTTTGATTTTAATTTCCCTAAGCTATAGGACCATAAGTGGAAATGCCCTAGATTCTGTTGCTTTGTTTTTCAGATGTATCAGGAAACACCATACACTTCTCCAGAGTGGCTGTTGGCAATGTACATCCCGCCCATAAGCATAACAAGGCTCCTTTTTCCCCATGGCCTGTCTTGCCTTTCTGGATTTTACACTTTTCTCAGTGGCCCTTTAGACCGGGGGGAAGTGACACTTCATAGTAGTTCGGATTTCCATTGCAAGCTTGCTTGGTTTGCCAAAAAGGGCGTATGTGTTTTTTCCTGAATATATTCAGGAACAAACTCATACGCCCTTTGTTGCCAAGTGCATCATTGTCGATGTTCTGCCTCTTTTCCTATGCTTTAAATGCAAATCCAGTCTACCTCCTGAAATCGGTTTCCTGCAATTCTGCCCCGCTTTCAAGTCCTCTTCGCAGCCTTACTTCAATATATTTTTGGACGTTATCTGTCATTTATAACTCTGCAGGTTTGTGAATTACAGGGCCCCTGAGCTCCTTTCTTCAACTCGCTTTCTTGTGAGCTGGCCGCAAACCCGCAAGACTGCTTCAGGCCCTAATCTGCTTCTGGCAGGGCACGCTGAGCCTTTGGTTAATTCCTCTTCCTGGTGGGAAATGAGTGTTAAATATGCCCGTCCAGACACCTACCTCACTCTCAACCCCTTGGTGATGTGGGTCCTCTGGTTTGTGGCCACTTTTGCTGGGTTCCTCACCTTTCAATGATGTGGCCCCACTAGTGTGAGGACACTCCTGCTTGGTTCTCATCCACGTGGTTATGTGGACCCCCTGGTGAGAGTCTGTTCCTGGCTTTGTTCCTCACCCACCTGTGAGGGAGACCCTCTGCTGATAGGTCACTCCTGCATGGCTGGCACACATTGCCTTGGTGAAGTCAGCCGTGTGGTGGCAGTTGGAGCGTGCTGGGAATCTCTTCCCCCGGTGATGAGGGTCCTCTTGCGTCAGGCCCTAACTGCTGGGCTCACCAACTTTTCTTAGGGAGCCCAGTGATGCTTTGGCACTCCTCTTAGGATCCCATCTCCATGGGGATGTGGGCCTTCTGCTCTGAGGTCCCAACGGCTGGGTTGTTCACATTTTCATGATGTGGGCTCTCTGGTGTTAGTTCACAGAAGCCTGGATCCCATAGCCTCTGTGCTCTTGGCTGCCTGCTGGGAGGTTCCAACTGCTGGATTCCTCACTTTTTTAATTTTTTGGGCCCTCTGTTGTGAGGATCCTCCTGCCTGCCTCACTCCCAGCCCCTTCGTGATGTGTGTCGTCTGGTTTGAGGCCACATGTGCTGGGTTCCTCACCTTTCGATGATGTGGGACCAATGGTCTTAGGAGACTCCTGCCTGGTTCACATCCCCTTGGTGATGTGGGCCCTCTGTTGAGAGTCTGATCCCGGCTGGGTTCCTCACCCATCTGTGAGGTAGGCCGTCTGATGTGAGGTCACTCTTGCCTGGCTTGCTCACCTCGCCTTGTGGACATGAGCCCTCTGGTGGCACTTGGAGCCTGCTGGGAGCCTCCTCTCCTCGGTGATGAGGGCCCTCTGGCATCAGGCCCTAACTGCTGGGCTCCCTACATTTTGTGATGTGCGCCCAGTGGTGCGAGGACACTCCAGCCAGGTTCACATCCCCATTGGGGTGTGGGCCTTCTGCTCTGAGGTCCCAAAGCCTGGGTTGCTCACAGTTTCATGATGTGGGCTCTCTGCTGTTAGTTCACTCCTGCCTGCATCCCATAGCTTCTGTGCTCTGGGCCGCCTGCTGGGAGGTTCCAACTGCTGGATTCCTCACCTTTCTTATTCTTTGGGCCCTCTGTTTTTAGGCTACTCCTGCCTGCCTCACTCCCATTCCCTTTGTGATATGTGTCCTCTGATTTGAGACCACATGTGCTGGGTTCCGCACCTTTTGATGATGTGACCCCACTGGAGGGAAGACAGTCCTGACTGGTTCCCATCCCCTTGCTGATGTGGGCCCTCAGGTGAGAGTCTGATCCTGGCTGGGTTCCTCACCCTTCTGTGAGGTGGGCCCTCTGCTGTGAGGTCAATCATGCCTGTCTGGCACACGTCACCTTGGCGACGTGGGCCCTCTGGTGGCAGTTGGAGTGTGCTGGGATCCTCCTCCCCTCGGTGATGAGGGCCCTCTTGCCTTAGGCCATAACTGCTGGGCTCCCCACATTTTCTGATGTGCGCCAAGTGAGTGAGGAGACTCTTGCCAGGTTCCCATCCCCATGGCGATATGGGCCTTCTGCTCTGAGGTCAAAACGGCTGGCTTGCTCACAGTACCATGATGTGGGCCCTCTGCTGTGAGTTCACTCCGGCAAGGATCCCTTATCATCGGTGCTCTGAGCCGCCTGCTGGGAGGTTCCAACTGCTGGATTCCTCAACTTTTTTATTCTATGTGCCCTCTGTTGTGAGGCTCCTCCTGCCTGCCTCACTGCCAGCCCCTTGGTGATGACTGTCCTATGGCTTGAGGCCACATGTGCTGCGTTCCTCACCTTTCGATGATGTGACCCCACTCGTGTGAGGACACTCCTGCCTGGTTCCCATCCCCTTGGTGAGGTGGGCCCTCTGGCGAGAGTCTAATCCTGGCTGGGTTCCTCAACGTTCTGTGAGGTAGGCCCTCTGCTGTGAGGTCACTCCTGCCTGGCTGGCACACGTCACCTTGGAGACGTGAGCCCTCTGGTGGCAGTTGGAGCGTGCAGGGCGCCTCCTCCTCTCGGTGATGACGGCCCTCTGGCGTCAGGCCCTAAATGGTGGGCTCCCCACATTTTCTGATGTGCGCCCAGTGGTGCGAGGACACTCCAGCCAGGTTCCCATTCCCATGGGGATGTGGTCCTTCTGCGCTGAGGTCTCAACTCCTGGGTTGCTCACAGTTTTGTGATGTGGGCCCTCTGCTGTGAGTTCACTGTGGCCTGGATCCCATAGCCTCGGTGTTCTGGGCCGCCTGCTGGAAGGTCTAAATGCTGGAATCCTCACGTTTTTTATATTATGTGCCCTGTGTTGTGAGGCTACTCCTGCCTGCCTCACTCCAAGGCCCTTGGTGATGTGGGTCCTCTGGTTTGAGGACACATGTGCTGGGTTCCTCACCTTAAGATGATGAGGCCCCACTGGTGTGAGGATAATCCTGACTGGGTCCCATCCCCTTTGTGATGTGGGCCCTCTGGTGAGAGTCTGATCCTGGCTGGGTTCCTCACCCATCTGTGAGGTGGGCCCTCTACTATCAGGTAACTCTTGCCTGGGTTGCTCACCTCGCCTTGTTGACATGAGCCCTCTGGTGGCAATTGGACCCTGCTGGGAGCCTCCTCAGCTCTGTGATGAGGGCCCTCTGACGTCAGGCCCTAACTGCTGGGCTCCCCAACTTTTCTTAGTGAGCCCAGTGTTGCTCAAGCACTCCTCTTAGGTTCCCATCCCCATGGGGATGTGGGCCTTCTGCTCTGAGGTTCCAACGGCTGGGTTGATCACAATTTCATGATGTGGGCTCTCTGGTGTTAGTTCACTGTGGCCTGGATCCCATAGCCTCTGTGGTCTTGGCTGCCTGCTGGGAGGTTCCAACTGCTCGATTCCTCAACTTTTGTATTCTATGGGTCCTGTGTTGTGATGCTCCTCCTGCCTGCCTCACTCGCAACCCCTTCGTGATGTGGGTCTTCTGGTTTGAGGCCACATGTGCTGGGTTAGGCAACTTTCAATGATGTGGCCCCACTGGTGTGAGGACACTCCTGCCTGGTTCCCATCCCCTTGGTGATGTGGGCCTTCTGGTGACAGTCTTATCCTGGCTGAGTTCCTCACTCTTCTGTGAGGTAGGCCCTCTGCTGTGAGGTCAATCCTGCCTGACTTGCACACATCACCTTGGCGACGTGGGCCCTCTGTTGGCACATGGAACCTGCTGGGAGCCTCCTGCCCTCGGTGATGATGGCCCTCTAGCATCAGGCTCTAACTGCTGGGCTCCCCACGTTTTCTGATGTGAGCCCAGTGATGCCAGGACACTCCTGTCAGGTTCCCATCCCCATGGGGATGTGGGCTTTCTGCTCTGAGGTCCCAATGCCTGGGTTGCTCACAGTTTCATGATGTGGGCTCTCTGGTGTTAGTTAACTCCTGCCTGCATCCCATAGCTTCTGTGCTCTCGGCCGCCTGCTGGGAGGTTCCAAATGCTGGATTCCTCACTTTTTTTATTCTTTGGGCCCTCTGTTTTTAGGCTACTCCTACCTGCCTCACTCCCATCCCCTTTGTGATGTATGTCCTCTGATATGAGGCCACATGTGCTGGGTTCCTCACCTTTCGATGATGTGGTCCCACTGGTGGGAGGACAGTCCTGACTGGTTCCCATCCCCTTGGTGTTGTGGGCCCTCTGGTGAGAGTCTCATCCTGCCTCGGTTCCTCACCCTTCTGTGAGATAGGCCCTCTGCTGTGAGGTCACTACTGCCTGGCTGGTGCATGCCACCTTGTAGACGTGGGCCCTCTGTTGGCAGTTGGAACCTGCTGGGAGTCTCCTCCCCTCAGTTATGAGGGCCCCCTGGCATCAGGCCCTAACTGCTGGGCTCCTAACATTTTCTGATATGTGCTAAGTGGTGCAAAGCCACTCCTGCCAGGTTCCCATCCCAATGGGGATGTGGGCCTTCTGTTCTGAGGTCCCAACAGCTGGGCTGCTCACAGGTTCATGATGTGGGCCCTCTGCTGTGAGTTCACTGCGGCCTGGATCCCATAGCCTCGGTGCTCTGGGCCACTTGCTGGGAGGTTCCAACTGCTGGATTCCTCAACTTTTATATTCTATGGACCCTGTGTTGTGAGGCCAGTCCTGCCAGCCTCATTCCGAACCCCTTGGTGATGTGGTTCCTCTGGTTTGAGGACACATGTGCTGGGATCCTCACCTTTCGATGATGTTGTCCCACTGGTGTGGGGACACTCCTGCCTGGTTCCCATCCCCTTGGTGATGTGGGCCCTCTGGTGAGAGTCTGATCCTGGCTGTGTTCCTCACCCTTCTGTGAGGTGGGCCCTCTGCTGTGAGGTCACTCCTGCCAGGCTGGCACACATCGCCTTGGCGACGTTGGCCCTCTGGTGGCAGCTGGAGCCTGCTGGGAGCCTCCTCCTCTCGGTGATGAGTGCCCTCTAGCGTCAGGCCCTAACTTCTGAGCACCCCACGTTTTCTGATGTGAGCCCAGTGATGCCAGGACACTCCTGTCATGTTCCCATCACCATGGGGATGTGGGCCTTCTGCTCTGAGGTCCCAATGTCTGGGTTGCTCACAGTCTCATGATGTGGGCTGTCTGGTGTTAGTTCACTCTGGCCTGGTTCCTCTAGCCTCTGTGCTCTGGGCCGCCTGCTGGGAGGTTCCAACTGCTGGATTCCTCACCTTTCTTATTTTTGGGCCCTCTGTTATGAGGCTCCTCCTGCCTGCCTCACTCCCAGCCCCTTGGTGATGGGTGTCCTATGGTTTGAAGCCACATGTTCTGGGTTCCTCACCTTTAGATGATGTGGCCCTACTCATGTGAGGACACTCCTGCCTGGTTCCAATCCATTTGGTGATGTGGGCCCTCTGGTGCGAGTCTGATCCTGACTGGGTTCGTCACACTTCTCTGAGGTGGACCCTCTGCTGTGAGGTCATTCGTGCCTGGTTGGCACACATCGCCTTGGCGACGTCAGCCCTCTGGTGGCAGTTGGAGCCTGCTGGGAGCCTCCTTCCCTTGGTGATGAGGGTCCTCTGGCGCCAGGCCCTAACTGCTGGTCGCCCAAAATTTTCTGATACGTTCTCAGTGGTGCGAGGACACTCCTACCAGAATTCCATCCCCATGGGGATGTGGGCCTCCTGCTCTGAGGTCCCAATGGCTGGGTTGCTCAGTTTCATGACATGGGCCCTCTTCTGTGAGTTCACTGTGGCCTGGATCCCATAGCCTCGGTGCTCTGGGCCGCCTGCTGGGAGGTTCCCACTGCTGGATTCCTCACTTTTTTATTCTATGTGCCCAGTGTTGTGAGGCTATTCCTGCCTGCCTCACTCCGAGGTCCTTGGTGATGTGGGTCCTCTGGTTTGAGGACACATGTGCTGAGTACCTCAGCTTTCGATGATGTGGCCCCACTGATGTGAAGACACTCCTGCCTGGTTCCCATCCCCTTGGTGATGTGGGCCCTCTGGTGAGAGTCTGATGTTGGCTGGGTTTCTCACCCTTCTGTGAGGTGGGACCTCTGCTGTGAGGTAACTCCTGCCTGGCATGCTAACGTTGCCTTGGCAATGTGAGCCCTCAGGTGGCAGTTGGAGCCTGCTGGGAATCTCCTCCCCTCAGTTATGAGAGCTCTGGATAAAACACATATGCCCTTTTTTGCCAAGTGCATTATTTTCCAAGTTCTGTCTCTTTTCCTATGCTTTAAGAGCTACTCCCGTGTACGTTTTGAAATCAATTTCCAGCAATTCTGCCCTGCATTCAAGTCCTCTTCGCAGCCTTACTTCAGCATAATTTTGGATGATAGCTGTCATTTATAACTCCGAAGGTTTCTGAATTACAGTGCCCCTGAGCTCCTTTCTTCAACTCGCTTTCTTGTGAGTTGGCCGCAACACCGCAGGATCTCCTCAGGCCCTAATTTAGTTCCAGCATGGCACGCGGAGCCTTTGGTTAATTCCTCTTCCTGGTGGGAAATGAGAGTTAAATTTGCCCGTCCGGACACCTCCACCTAGTCTCTCATTGGTTCTCCCTATTCCTGTTCATTTTCCACAGAAATTGCAAACTGGGCCAAACAGGAGGTTAAAGGCACTGACTCTCCAAGTGGGGAGAGTGTTAGTAAAGCGTCTGGAATGTTGCACCCGAGTACCAGGGGACGAAAACTGAGACACATTTGAACACGTTTTCCGATCACACGGTGGATCATACTCTGGGTTCCACATGCATGTTTTAGCTAAAGGAAGAATCCCTTAAACAGGGAGAGTTGAGACCCATGGAATGGGTACCATGCAATATGACTTCAAAGGGTCTGCATTTGCTCACCGAACCTCACCAATCCTATCACTGCTGCGTTTATGCCGCTGTACACACGCTTGATTCTCTTTCGGAGACATATAAATCCATAGGTTTTAAGATTCTTACTAGTCAGGTAGATTCTTACTAGTCAGGTATATTCTTAGGCGTTTAATATGGGGTGTTGAGTCCACTTCGTTGAGCAAGGAGTAGCTCTTGTCTATTACATATTTGGCTTATGGAACGGTATCTGTGCTAATTTCAATCTCTGGTTTTATGCAGCACCCCAACTCACCCGTCCCCTTAAGCAAGCATAAGTTGGTTTTCTACATTTGACACCCTGTTCTGTTTTGTAATTCAGTTCTTGTGTAGCCAAGTTTACATTCCGTGTATTAGTGATATCTTATGATGTTTCTTTTTCTGTGTGACTAATTTCACTTAGAATCATCGTACCTGAATCCACTCATTATGCTGCTACGGGCCTGATGACATAGATTTCATTGCTGAGTGATATTGCATTGTACATAAGTACCACAACTTCTTTATCCATTTTTCGCTTTCTGTGATATTGAACTTGTACCGTAAACGAGGTTCTTGTAAACAGAGCCGTCCCAAACTTTGGGGTGGCTGTGTCTTTTTGATTTTAATTTCCCTAAGCTATAGGACCATAAGTGGAAGTGCCCTAGGCTCTGTTGCTTTGTTTTTTGGATGTTTCAGGAAACACCATACACTTCTCCAGAGTGGCTGCTGGCAATTTACATCCCGCCCATCAGCATAACAAGGCTCCCAGTTCTCCATGGCCTGTCCTGCCTTTCTGGATTTTACACTTTTTTCAGATGGCCCTTTTGACTGGGGGCAGTGAGACTTCATTGTAGTGCAGATTTCCTTTGCAAGCTTGCTTGGTTGGCCAAAAAGGGCGTATGCGTTTTTTCCTGAATATATTCAGGAAAAAACGCATATGCCCTTTTTGGCCAAGTGCATCATTGTGGACGTTCTGCATCTTTTCCTATGCTTTACATGCAATTCCAGTCTACCTCCTGAAATCGGTTTCCTGCAATTCTGCCCCCCTTTCAACTCCTCTTGGCAGCCTTACTTCAATATATTTTTGGAAGATAGCTGTCATTTATAACTCTGCAGGTTTGTGAATTACAGTGCCCCTGAGCTCCTTTCTTCAACTCGCTTTCTTGTGAGCTGGCCGCAACACCGCAGGATTGCTTCAGGCCCTAGTTTGGTTCCGGCACGGCATGCTGAGCCTTTGGTTAATTCCTCTTCCTGGTGGGAAATGAGAGTTAAATTGGCCCGTCCGGACACCTCCACCTAGTCTCTCATTGGTTCTCCCAATTCCTGTTCATTTTCCACAAAAATTGCAAACTGGGCCAAACAGGAAGTTAAAGGCACTGACTCTCCAAGTGGGGAGAGTGTTAGTAAAGCGTCTTGAATGTTGCAACCGAGTACCAGGGGACGAAAACTGAGACACACCGATCACACGGTGGATCATACTCTGGGTTCCACATGCATGTTTTAGCTGAAGGAAGAATCCCTTAAACCTGGAGAGTTGAGACCCATGGAATGGGTACCATGCAATATGACTTCAAAGGGTCTGCATTTGCTCACCGAACCTCAGCAATCCTATCACTGCTGCGTTTATGCCGCTGTACACACGCTTGATTCTCTTTCGGAGACATATAAATCCATAGGTTTTAAGATTCTTACTAGTCAGGTATATTCTTAGGCGTTTAATATGGAGTGTTGAGTCCACTTCGTTGAGCAAGGAGTAGCTCTTGTCTATTACATATTTGGCTTATGGAACGGTATCTGTGCTCATTTCAATCTCTGGTTTTATGCAGCACCCCAACTCACCCGTCCCCTTAAGCAAGCATAAGTTGGTTTTCTACATTTGACACCCTGTTCTGTTTTGTAATTCAGTTCTTGTGTAGCCAAGTTTACATTCCATGTATTAATGATATCTTATGATGTTTCATTTTCTGTGTGACTAATTTCACTTAGAATCATCGTACCTGAATCCACTCATTATGCTGCTACGGGCCTGATGACATAGATTTCATTGCTGAGTGATATTGCATTGTACGTAAGTACCACAATTTCTTTATCCATTTTTCGCTCTCTGTGATATTGAACTTGTACCATAAACGAGGTTCTTGTAAACAGAGCCGTCCCAAACTTTGGGGTGGCTGTGTCTTTTTGATTTTAATTTCCCTAAGCTATAGGACCATAAGTGGAAGTGCCCTAGGCTCTGTTGCTTTGTTTTTTGGATGTTTCAGGAAACACCATACACTTCTCCAGAGTGGCTGCTGGCAATTTACATCTCGCCCATCAGCATAACTAGGCTCCCAGTTCTCCATGGCCTGTCCTGCCTTTCTGGATTTTACACTTTTTTCAGATGGCCCTTTTGACCGGGGGGCAGTGAGACTTCATTGTAGTGCAGATTTCCTTTGCAAGCTTGCTTGGTTGTCCAAAAAGGGCGTATGCGTTTTTCCCTGAATATATTCAGGAAAAAACGCATACGCCCTTTTTAGCCAAGTGTATCATTGTGGACGTTCTGCCTCTTTTCCTATGCTTTACATGCAATTCCAGTCTATCTCCTGAAATCGGTTTCCTGCAATTCTGCCCCGCTTTCAACTCCTCTTGGCAGCCTTACTTCAATATATTTTTGGAAGATAGCTGTCATTTATAACTCTGCAGGTTTGTGAATTACAGTGCCCCTGAGCTCCTTTCTTCAACTCGCTTTCTTGTGAGCTGGCCGCAACACCGCAGGATTGCTTCAGGCCCTAGTTTGGTTCCGGCACGGCATGCTGAGCCTTTGGTTAATTCCTCTTCCTGGTGGGAAATGAGAGTTAAATTTGCCCGTCCGGACACCTCCACCTAGTCTCTCATTGGTTCTCCCTATTCCTGTTCATTTTCCACAGAAATTGCAAACTGGGCCAAACAGGAGGTTAAAGGCACTGACTCTCCAAGTGGGGAGAGTGTTAGTAAAGCGTCTGGAATGTTGCACCCGAGTACCAGGGGACGAAAACTGAGATACATTTGAACACGTTTCCCGATCACATGGTGGATCATACTCTGGGTTCCACATGCATGTTTTAGCTGAAGGAAGAATCCCTTAAACAGGGAGAGTTGAGACCCATGGAATGGGTACATTGCAATATGACTTCAAAGGGTCTGCATTTGCTCACCGAACCTCAGCAATCCTATCACTGCTGCGTTTATGCCGCTGTACACACGCTTGATTCTCTTTCGGAGACATATATATCCATAGGTTTTAAGATTCTTACTAGTCAGGTAGATTCTTACTAGTCAGGTATATTCTTAGGCGTTTAATATGGGGTGTTGAGTCCACTTCGTTGAGCAAGGAGTAGCTCTTGTCTATTACATATTTGGCTTATGGAACGGTATCTGTGCTAATTTCAATCTCTGGTTTTATGCAGCACCCCAACTCACCCGTCCCCTTAAGCAAGCATAAGTTGGTTTTCTACATTTGACACCCTGTTCTGTTTTGTAATTCAGTTCTTGTGTAGCCAAGTTTACATTCCGTGTATTAGTGATATCTTATGATGTTTCTTTTTCTGTGTGACTAATTTCACTTAGAATCATCGTACCTGAATCCACTCATTATGCTGCTACGGGCCTGATGACATAGATTTCATTGCTGAGTGATATTGCATTGTACGTAAGTACCACAATTTCTTTATCCATTTTTCGCTTTCTGTGATATTGAACTTGTCCCGTAAACGAGGTTCTTGTAAACAGAGCCGTCCCAAACTTTGGGGTGGCTGTGTCTTTTTGATTTTAATTTCCCTAAGCTATAGGACCATAAGTGGAAGTGCCCTAGGCTCTGTTGCTTTGTTTTTTGGATGTTTCAGGAAACACCATACACTTCTCCAGAGTGGCTGCTGGCAATTTACATCCCGCCCATCAGCATAACTAGGCTCCCAGTTCTCCATGGCCTGTCCTGCCTTTCTGGATTTTACACTTTTTTCAGATGGCCCTTTTGACCGGGGGGCAGTGAGACTTCATTGTAGTGCAGATTTCCTTTGCAAGCTTGCTTGGTTGGCCAAAAAGGGTGTATGTGTTTTTTCCTGAATATATTCAGGAAAAAACGCATACGCCCTTTTTTGCCAAGTGCATCATTGTGGACGTTCTGCCTCTTTTCCTATGCTTTACATGCAATTCCAGTCTACCTCCTGAAATCGGTTTCCTGCAATTCTGCCCTGCTTTCAACTCCTCTTGGCATCCTAATTCAATATATTTTTGGAAGATAGCTGTCATTTATAACTCTGCAGGTTTGTGAATTACAGTGCCCCTGAGCTCCTTTCTTCAACTCGCTTTCTTGTGAGCTGGCCGCAACACCGCAGGATTGCTTCAGGCCCTAGTTTGGTTCCGGCACGGCATGCTGAGCCTTTGGTTAATTCCTCTTCCTGGTGGGAAATGAGAGTTAAATTGGCCCGTCCGGACACCTCCACCTAATCTCTCATTGGTTCTCCCTATTCCTGTTCATCTTCCGCAGAAATTGCTAACTGGGCCAAACAGGAGGTTAAAGGCACTGACTCTCCAAGTGGGGAGAGTGTTAGTAAAGCGTCTGGAATGTTGCACCCGAGTACCAGGGGACAAAAACTGAGACACATTTGAAAACGTTTTCCGACCACATGGTGGATCATACTCTGGGTTCCACATGCATGTTTTAGCTGAAGGAAGAATCCCTTAAACATGGAGAGTTGAGACCCATGGAATGGGTACCATGCAATATGACTTCAAAGGGTCTGCATTTGCTCACCGAACCTCACCAATCCTATCACTGCTGCGTTTATGCCGCTGTACACACACTTGATACTCTTTCGGAGACATATAAATCCATAGGTTTTAAGATTCTTACTAGTCAGGTAGATTCTTACTAGTCAGGTATATTCTTAGGCGTTTAATATGGGGTGTTGAGTCCACTTCGTTGAGCAAGGAGTAGCTCTTGTCTATTACATATTTGGCTTATGGAACGGTATCTGTGCTCATTTCAATCTCTGGTTTTATGCAGCACCCCAACTCACCCGTCCCCTTAAGCAAGCATAAGTTGGTTTTCTACATTTGACACCCTGTTCTGTTTTGTAATTCAGTTCTTGTGTAGCCAAGTTTACATTCCGTGTATTAGTGATATCTTATGATGTTTCTTTTTCTGTGTGACTAATTTCACTTAGAATCATCGTACCTGAATCCACTCATTATGCTGCTACGGGCCTGATGACATAGATTTCATTGCTGAGTGATATTGCATTGTACGTAAGTACCACAATTTCTTTATCCATTTTTCGCTTTCTGTGATATTGAACTTGTCCCGTAAACGAGGTTCTTGTAAACAGAGCCGTCCCAAACTTTGGGGTGGCTGTGTCTTTTTGATTTTAATTTCCCTAAGCTATAGGACCATAAGTGGAAGTGCCCTAGGCTCTGTTGCTTTGTTTTTTGGATGTTTCAGGAAACACCATACACTTCTCCAGAGTGGCTGCTGGCAATTTACATCCCGCCCATCAGCATAACTAGGCTCCCAGTTCTCCATGGCCTGTCCTGCCTTTCTGGATTTTACACTTTTTTCAGATGGCCCTTTTGACCGGGGGGCAGTGAGACTTCATTGTAGTGCAGATTTCCTTTGCAAGCTTGCTTGGTTGGCCAAAAAGGGCGTATGCGTTTTTTCCTGAATATATTCAGGAAAAAACGCATACGCCCTTTTTGGCCAAGTGCATCATTGTGGACGTTCTGCCTCTTTTCCTATGCTTTACATGCAATTCCAGTCTACCTCCTGAAATCGGTTTCCTGCAATTCTGCCCTGCTTTCAACTCCTCTTGGCATCCTAATTCAATATATTTTTGGAAGATAGCTGTCATTTATAACTCTGCAGGTTTGTGAATTACAGTGCCCCTGAGCTCCTTTCTTCAACTCGCTTTCTTGTGAGCTGGCCGCAACACCGCAGGATTGCTTCAGGCCCTAGTTTGGTTCCGGCACGGCATGCTGAGCCTTTGGTTAATTCCTCTTCCTGGTGGGAAATGAGAGTTAAATTGGCCCGTCCGGACACCTCCACCTAATCTCTCATTGGTTCTCCCTATTCCTGTTCATCTTCCGCAGAAATTGCTAACTGGGCCAAACAGGAGGTTAAAGGCACTGACTCTCCAAGTGGGGAGAGTGTTAGTAAAGCGTCTGGAATGTTGCACCCTAGTACCAGGGGACAAAAACTGAGACACATTTGAAAACGTTTTCCGACCACATGGTGGATCATACTCTGGGTTCCACATGCATGTTTTAGCTGAAGGAAGAATCCCTTAAACATGGAGAGTTGAGACCCATGGAATGGGTACCATGCAATATGACTTCAAAGGGTCTGCATTTGCTCACCGAACCTCACCAATCCTATCACTGCTGCGTTTATGCCGCTGTACACACACTTGATACTCTTTCGGAGACATATAAATCCATAGGTTTTAAGATTCTTACTAGTCAGGTAGATTCTTACTAGTCAGGTATATTCTTAGGCGTTTAATATGGGGTGTTGAGTCCACTTCGTTGAGCAAGGAGTAGCTCTTGTCTATTACATATTTGGCTTATGGAACTGTATCTGTGCTCATTTCAATCTCTGGTTTTATGCAGCACCCCAACTCACCCGTCCCCTTAAGCAAGCATAAGTTGGTTTTCTACATTTGACACCCTGTTCTGTTTTGTAATTCAGTTCTTGTGTAGCCAAGTTTACATTCCGTGTATTAGTGATATCTTATGATGTTTCTTTTTCTGTGTGACTAATTTCACTTAGAATCATCGTACCTGAATCCACTCATTATGCTGCTACGGGCCTGATGACATAGATTTCATTGCTGAGTGATATTGCATTGTACGTAAGTACCACAATTTCTTTATCCATTTTTCGCTTTCTGTGATATTGAACTTGTCCCGTAAACGAGGTTCTTGTAAACAGAGCCGTCCCAAACTTTGGGGTGGCTGTGTCTTTTTGATTTTAATTTCCCTAAGCTATAGGACCATAAGTGGAAGTGCCCTAGGCTCTGTTGCTTTGTTTTTTGGATGTTTCAGGAAACACCATACACTTCTCCAGAGTGGCTGCTGGCAATTTACATCCCGCCCATCAGCATAACTAGGCTCCCAGTTCTCCATGGCCTGTCCTGCCTTTCTGGATTTTACACTTTTTTCAGATGGCCCTTTTGACCGGGGGGCAGTGAGACTTCATTGTAGTGCAGATTTCCTTTGCAAGCTTGCTTGGTTGGCCAAAAAGGGCGTATGCGTTTTTTCCTGAATATATTCAGGAAAAAACGCATACGCCCTTTTTGGCCAAGTGCATCATTGTGGACGTTCTGCCTCTTTTCCTATGCTTTACATGCAATTCCAGTCTACCTCCTGAAATCGGTTTCCTGCAATTCTGCCCTGCTTTCAACTCCTCTTGGCATCCTAATTCAATATATTTTTGGAAGATAGCTGTCATTTATAACTCTGCAGGTTTGTGAATTACAGTGCCCCTGAGCTCCTTTCTTCAACTCGCTTTCTTGTGAGCTGGCCGCAACACCGCAGGATTGCTTCAGGCCCTAGTTTGGTTCCGGCACGGCATGCTGTGCCTTTGGTTAATTCCTCTTCCTGGTGGGAAATGAGAGTTAAATTTGCCCGTCCGGACACCTCCACCTAGTCTCTCATTGGTTCTCCCTATTCCTGTTCATTTTCCACAGAAATTGCAAACTGGGCCAAACAGGAGGTTAAAGGCACTGACTCTCCAAGTGGGGAGAGTGTTAGTAAAGCGTCTGGAATGTTGCACCCGAGTACCATGAAACGAAAATTGAGACACATTTGAACACGTTTTCCGATCACACGGTGGATCATAGTCTGGGTTCCACATGCATGTTTTAGCAGAAGGAAGAATCCCTTAAACAGGGAGAGTTGAGACCCATGGAATGGGTACCATGCAATATGACTTCAAAGGGTCTGCATTTGCTCACCGAACCTCAGCAATCCTATCACTGCTGCGTTTATGCCACTGTACACAGGCTTGATTCTCTTTCGGAGACATATAAATCCATAGGTTTTAAGATTCTTACTAGTCAGGTATATTCTTAGGCGTTTAATATGGGGTGTTGAGTCCACTTCGTTGAGCAAGGAGTAGCTCTTGTCTATTACATATTTGGCTTATGGAACGGTATCTGTGCTCATTTCAATCTCTGGTTTTATGCAGCACCCCAACTCACCCGTCCCCTTAAGCAAGCATAAGTTGGTTTTCTACATTTGACACCCTGTTCTGTTTTGTAATTCAGTTCTTGTGTAGCCAAGTTTACATTCCGTGTATTAGTGATATCTTATGATGTTTCTTTTTCTGTGTGACTAATTTCACTTAGAATCATCGTACCTGAATCCACTCATTATGCTGCTACGGGCCTGATGACATAGATTTCATTGCTGAGTGATATTGCATTGTACGTAAGTACCACAACTTCTTTATCCATTTTTCGCTTTCTGTGATATTGAACTTGTACCGTAAACGAGGTTCTTGTAAACAGAGCCGTCCCAAACTTTGGGGTGGCTGTGTCTTTTTGATTTTAATTTCCCTAAGCTATAGGACCATAAGTGGAAGTGCCCTAGGCTCTGTTGCTTTGTTTTTTGGATGTTTCAGGAAACACCATACACTTCTCCAGAGTGGCTGCTGGCAATTTACATCCCGCCCATCAGCATAACTAGGCTCCCAGTTCTCCATGGCCTGTCCTGCCTTTCTGGATTTTACACTTTTTTCAGATGGCCCTTTTGACCGGGGGGCAGTGAGACTTCATTGTAGTGCAGATTTCCTTTGCAAGCTTGCTTGGTTGGCCAAAAAGGGCGTATGCGTTTTTTCCTGAATATATTCAGGAAAAAACGCATACGCCCTTTTTGGCCAAGTGCATCATTGTGGACGTTCTGCCTCTTTTCCTATGCTTTACATGCAATTCCAGTCTACCTCCTGAAATCGGTTTCCTGCAATTCTGCCCTGCTTTCAACTCCTCTTGGCATCCTAATTCAATATATTTTTGGAAGATAGCTGTCATTTGTAACTCTGCAGGTTTGTGAATTACAGTGCCCCTGAGCTCCTTTCTTCAACTCGCTTTCTTGTGAGCTGGCCGCAACACCGCAGGATTGCTTCTGGTCCTAGTGTGGTTCCGGCGTGGCACGCTGAGCCTTTGGTTAATTCCTCTTCCTGGTGGGAAAAGAGAGTTAAATTTGCCCGTCCGGACACCTCCACCTAGTCTCTCATTGGTTCTCCCTATTCCTGTTCATTTTCCACAGTAATTGCAAACTGGGCCAAACAGGAGGTTAAAGGCACTGACTCTCCAAGTGGGGAGAGTGTTAGTAAAGCGTCTGGAATGTTGCACCCGAGTACCAGGGGACGAAAATTGAGACACATTTGAAAACGTTTCCCGATCACACGGTGCATCATACTCTGGGTTCCACATGCATGTTTTAGATGAAGGAAGAATCCCTTAAACCTGGAGAGTTGAGACCCATGGAATGGGTACCATGCAATATGACTTCAAAGGGTCTGCATTTGCTCACCGAACCTCAGCAATCCTATCACTGCTGCGTTTATGCCACTGTACACACGCTTGATTCTCTTTCGGAGACATATAAATCCATAGGTTTTAAGATTCTTACTAGTCAGGTAGATTCTTACTAGTCAGGTATATTTTTAGGCGTTTAATATGGGGTGTTGAGTCCACTTCGTTGAGCAAGGAGTAGCTCTTGTCTATTACATATTTGGCTTATGGAACGGTATCTGTGCTCATTTCAATCTCTGGTTTTATGCAGCACCCCAACTCACCCGTCCCCTTAAGCAAGCATAAGTTGGTTTTCTACATTTGACACCCTGTTCTGTTTTGTAATTCAGTTCTTGTGTAGCCAAGTTTACATTCCGTGTATTAGTGATATCTTATGATGTTTCTTTTTCTGTGTGACTAATTTCACTTAGAATCATCGTACCTGAATCCACTCATTATGCTGCTACGGGCCTGATGACATAGATTTCATTGCTGAGTGATATTGCATTGTACATAAGTACCACAATTCCTTTATCCATTTTTCGCTTTCTGTGATATTGAACTTGTCCCGTAAACGAGGTTCTTGTAAACAGAGCCGTCCCAAACTTTGGGGTGGCTGTGTCTTTTTGATTTTAATTTCCCTAAGCTATAGGACCATAAGTGGAAGTGCCCTAGGCTCTGTTGCTTTGTTTTTTGGATGTTTCAGGAAACACCATACACTTCTCCAGAGTGGCTGCTGGCAATTTACATCCCGCCCATCAGCATAACTAGGCTCCCAGTTCTCCATGGATTGTCCTGCCTTTCTGGATTTTACACTTTTTTCAGATGGCCCTTTTGACCGGGGGGCAGTGAGACTTCATTGTAGCGCAGATTTCCTTTGCAAGCTTGCTTGTTTGGCCAAAAAGGGCGTATGCGTTTTTTCTTGAATATATTCAGGAAAAAACGCATACGCCCTTTTTGGCCAAGTGCATCATTGTGGACGTTCTGCCTCTTTTCCTATGCTTTACATGCAATTCCAGTCTACCTCCTGAAATCGGTTTCCTGCAATTCTGCCCTGCTTTTAACTCCTCTTGGCATCCTAATTCAATATATTTTTGGAAGATAGCTGTCATTTATAACTCTGCAGGTTTGTGAATTACAGTGCCCCTGAGCTCCTTTCTTCAACTCGCTTTCTTGTGAGCTGGCCGCAACACCGCAGGATTGCTTCAGGCCCTAGTTTGGTTCCGGCACGGCATGCTGAGCCTTTGGTTAATTCCTCTTCCTGGTGGGAAATGAGAGTTAAATTGGCCCGTCCGGACACCTCCACCTAATCTCTCATTGGTTCTCCCTATTCCTGTTCATCTTCCGCAGAAATTGCTAACTGGGCCAAACAGGAGGTTAAAGGCACTGACTCTCCAAGTGGGGAGAGTGTTAGTAAAGCGTCTGGAATGTTGCACCCGAGTACCAGGGGACCAAAACTGAGACACATTTGAACACGTTTTCCGACCACATGGTGGATCATACTCTGGGTTCCACATGCATGTTTTAGCTGAAGGAAGAATCCCTTAAACATGGAGAGTTGAGACCCATGGAATGGGTACCATGCAATATGACTTCAAAGGGTCTGCATTTGCTCACCGAACCTCACCAATCCTATCACTGCTGCGTTTATGCCGCTGAACACACGCTTGATTCTCTTTCGGAGACATATAAATCCATAGGTTTTAAGATTCTTACTAGTCAGGTAGATTCTTACTAGTCAGGTATATTGTTAGGCGTTTAATATGGGGTGTTGAGTCCACTTCGTTGAGCAAGGTGTAGCTCTTGTCTATTACATATTTGGCTTATGGAACGATATCTGTGCTCATTTCAATCTCTGGTTTTATGCAGCACCCCAACTCACCCGTCCCCTTAAGCAAGCATAAGTTGGTTTTCTACATTTGACACCCTGTTCTGTTTTGTAATTCAGTTCTTGTGTAGCCAAGTTTACATTCCATGTATTAGTGATATCTTATGATGTTTCATTTTCTGTGTGACTAATTTCACTTAGAATCATCGTACCTGAATCCACTCATTATGCTGCTACGGGCCTGATGACATAGATTTCATTGCTGAGTGATATTGCATTGTACGTAAGTACCACAATTTCTTTATCCATTTTTCGCTTTCTGTGATATTGAACTTGTACCTTAAACGAGGTTCTTGTAAACAGAGCCGTCCCAAACTTTGGGGTGGCTGTGTCTTTTTGAATTTAATTTCCCTAAGCTATAGGACCATAAGTGGAAGTGCCCTAGGCTCTGTTGCTTTGTTTTTTGGATGTTTCAGGAAACACCATACACTTCTCCAGAGTGGCTGCTGGCAATTTACATCCCGCCCATCAGCATAACAAGGCTCCCAGTTCTCAATGGCCTGTCCTGCCTTTCTGGATTTTACACTTTTTTCAGATGGCCCTTTTGACCGGGGGGCAGTGAGACTTCATTGTAGTGCAGATTTCCTTTGCAAGCTTGCTTGGTTGGCCAAAAAGGGCGTATGCGTTTTTCCCTGAATATATTCAGGAAACAACGCATACGCCCTTTTTGGCCAAGTGTATCATTGTGGACGTTCTGCCTCTTTTCCTATGCTTTACATGCAATTCCATTCTACCTCCTGAAATCGGTTTCCTGCAATTCTGCCCCGCTTTCAACTCGTCTTGGCAGCCTTACTTCAATATATTTTTGGAAGATAGCTGTCATTTATAACTCTGCAGGTTTGTGAATTACAGTGCCCCTGAGCTCCTTTCTTCAACTCGCTTTCTTGTGAGCTGGCCGCAACACCGCAGGATTGCTTCAGGCCCTAGTTTGGTTCGGGCACGGCATGCTGAGCCTTTGGTTAATTCCTCTTCCTGGTGGGAAATGAGAGTTAAATTGGCCCGTCCGGACACCTCCACCTAGTCTCTCATTGGTTCTCCCTATTCCTGTTCATTTTCCACAGAAATTGCAAACTGGGCCAAACAGGAGGTTAAAGGCACTGACTCTCCAAGTGGGGAGAGTGTTAGTAAAGCGTCTGGAATGTTGCACCCGAGTACCAGGGGACGAAAACTGAGACACATTTGAACACGTTTCCCGATCACACGGTGGATCATACTCTGGGTTCCACAGGCATGTTTTAGCTGAAGGAAGAATCCCTTAAACAGGGAGAGTTGAGACCCATGGAATGGGTACCATGCAATATGATTTCAAAGGGTCTGCATTTGCTCACCGAACCTCAGCAATCCTATCACTGCTGCGTTTATGCCGCTGTACACACGCTTGATTCTCTTTCAGAGACATATAAATCCATAGGTTTTAAGATTCTTACTAGTCAGGTATATTCTTAGGCGTTTAATATGGAGTGTTGAGTCCACTTCGTTGAGCAAGGAGTAGCTCTTGTCTATTACATATTTGGCTTATGGAACGGTATCTGTGCTAATTTCAATCTCTGGTTTTATGCAGCACCCCAACTCACCCGTCCCCTTAAGCAAGCATAAGTTGGTTTTCTACATTTGACACCCTGTTCTGTTTTGTAATTCAGTTCTTGTGTAGCCAAGTTTACATTCCGTGTATTAGTGATATCTTATGATGTGTGACTAATTTCACTTAGAATCATCGTACCTGAATCCACTCATTATGCTGCTACGGGCCTGATGACATAGATTTCATTGCTGAGTGATATTGCATTGTACGTAAGTACCACAATTTCTTTATCCATTTTTCGCTTTCTGTGATATTGAACTTGTCCCGTAAACGAGGTTCTTGTAAACAGAGCCGTCCCAAACTTTGGGGTGGCTGTGTCTTTTTGATTTTAATTTCCCTAAGCTATAGGACCATAAGTGGAAGTGCCCTAGGCTCTGTTGCTTTGTTTTTTGGATGTTTCAGGAAACACCATACACTTCTCCAGAGTGGCTGCTGGCAATTTACATCCCGCCCATCAGCATAACTAGGCTCCCAGTTCTCCATGGCCTGTCCTGCCTTTCTGGATTTTACACTTTTTTCAGATGGCCCTTTTGACCGGGGGGCAGTGAGACTTCATTGTAGTGCAGATTTCCTTTGCAAGCTTGCTTGTTTGGACAAAAAGGGCGTATGCGTTTTTTCTTGAATATATTCAGGAAAAAACGCATACGCCCTTTTTGGCCAAGTGCATCATTGTGGACGTTCTGCCTCTTTTCCTATGCTTTACATGCAATTCCAGTCTACCTCCTGAAATCGGTTTCCTGCAATTCTGCCCTGCTTTCAACTCCTCTTGGCATCCTAATTCAATATATTTTTGGAAGATAGCTGTCATTTATAACTCTGCAGGTTTGTGAATTACAGTGCCCCTGAGCTCCTTTCTTCAACTCGCTTTCTTGTGAGCTGGCCGCAACACCGCAGGATTGCTTCAGGCCCTAGTTTGGTTCCGGCACGGCATGCTGAGCCTTTGGTTAATTCCTCTTCCTGGTGGGAAATGAGAGTTAAATTGGCCCGTCCGGACACCTCCACCTAATCTCTCATTGGTTCTCCCTATTCCTGTTCATCTTCCGCAGAAATTGCTAACTGGGCCAAACAGGAGGTTAAAGGCACTGACTCTCCAAGTGGGGAGAGTGTTAGTAAAGCGTCTGGAATGTTGCCCCCGAGTACCAGGGGACCAAAACTGAGACACATTTGAACACGTTTTCCGACCACATGGTGGATCATACTCTGGGTTCCACATGCATGTTTTAGCTGAAGGAAGAATCCCTTAAACATGGAGAGTTGAGACCCATGGAATGGGTACCATGCAATATGACTTCAAAGGGTCTGCATTTGCTCACCGAACCTCACCAATCCTATCACTGCTGCGTTTATGCCGCTGTACACACGCTTGATTCTCTTTCGGAGACATATAAATCCATAGGTTTTAAGATTGTTACTAGTCAGGTAGATTCTTACTAGTCAGGTATATTCTTAGGCGTTTAATATGGGGTGTTGAGTCCACTTCGTTGAGCAAGGAGTAGCTCTTGTCTATTACATATTTGGCTTATGGAACGGTATCTGTGCTCATTTCAATCTCTGGTTTTATGCAGCACCCCAACTCACCCGTCCCCTTAAGCAAGCATAAGTTGGTTTTCTACATTTGACACCTTGTTCTGTTTTGTAATTCAGTTCTTGTGTAGCCAAGTTTACATTCCATGTATTAGTGATATCTTATGATGTTTCATTTTCTGTGTGACTAATTTCACTTAGAATCATCGTACCTGAATCCACTCATTATGCTGCTATGGGCCTGATGACATAGATTTCATTGCTGAGTGATATTGCATTGTACGTAAGTACCACAATTTCTTTATCCATTTTTCGCTTTCTGTGATATTGAACTTGTACCGTAAACGAGGTTCTTGTAAACAGAGCCGTCCCAAACTTTGGGGTGGCTGTGTCTTTTTGATTTTAATTTCCCTAAGCTATAGGACCATAAGTGGAAGTGCCCTAGGCTCTGTTGCTTTGTTTTTTGGATGTTTCAGGAAACACCATACACTTCTCCAGAGTGGCTGCTGGCAATTTACATCCCGCCCATCAGCATAACAAGGCTCCCAGTTCTCAATGGCCTGTCCTGCCTTTCTGGATTTTACACTTTTTTCAGATGGCCCTTTTGACCGGGGGGCAGTGAGACTTCATTGTAGTGCAGATTTCCTTTGCAAGCTTGCTTGGTTGGCCAAAAAGGGCGTATGCGTTTTTCCCTGAATATATTCAGGAAAAAACGCATACGCCCTTTTTGGCCAAGTGTATCATTGTGGACGTTCTGCCTCTTTTCCTATGCTTTACATGCAATTCCAGTCTACCTCCTGAAATCGGTTTCCTGCAATTCTGCCCCGCTTTCAACTCCTCTTGGCAGCCTTACTTCAATATATTTTTGGAAGATAGCTGTCATTTATAACTCTGCAGGTTTGTGAATTACAGTGCCCCTGAGCTCCTTTCTTCAACTCGCTTTCTTGTGAGCTGGCCGCAACACCGCAGGATTGCTTCAGGCCCTAGTTTGGTTCCGGCACGGCATGCTGAGCCTTTGGTTAATTCCTCTTCCTGGTGGGAAATGAGAGTTAAATTTGCCCGTCCGGACACCTCCACCTAGTCTCTCATTGGTTCTCCCTATTCCTGTTCATTTTCCACAGAAATTGCAAACTGGGCCAAACAGGAGGTTAAAGGCACTGACTCTCCAAGTGGGGAGAGTGTTAGTAAAGCGTCTGGAATGTTGCACCCGAGTACCAGGGGACAAAAACTGAGACACATTTGAACACGTTTCCCGATCACACGGTGGATCATACTCTGGGTTCCACATGCATGTTTTAGCTGAAGGAAGAATCCATTAAACCTGGAGAGTTGAGACCCATGGAATGGGTACCATGCAATATGACTTCAAAGGGTCTGCATTTGCTCACCGAACCTCAGCAATCCTATCACTGCTGCGTTTATGCCGCTGTACACACGCTTGATTCTCTTTCAGAGACATATAAATCCATAGGTTTTAAGATTCTTACTAGTCAGGTATATTCTTAGGCGTTTAATATGGAGTGTTGAGTCCACTTCGTTGAGCAAGGAGTAGCTCTTGTCTATTACATATTTGGCTTATGGAACGGTATCTGTGCTAATTTCAATCTCTGGTTTTATGCAGCACCCCAACTCACCCGTCCCCTTAAGCAAGCATAAGTTGGTTTTCTACATTTGACACCCTGTTCTGTTTTGTAATTCAGTTCTTGTGTAGCCAAGTTTACATTCCGTGTATTAGTGATATCTTATGATGTTTATTTTTCTGTGTGACTAATTTCACTTAGAATCATCGTACCTGAATCCACTCATTATGCTGCTACGGGCCTGTTGACATAGATTTCATTGCTGAGTGATATTGCATTGTACGTAAGTACCACAATTTCTTTATCCATTTTTCGCTTTCTGTGATATTGAACTTGTACCGTAAACGAGGTTCTTGTAAACAGAGCCGTCCCAAACTTTGGGGTGGCTGTGTCTTTTTGATTTTAATTTCCCTAAGCTATAGGACAATAAGTGGAAGTGCCCTAGGCTCTGTTGCTTTGTTTTTTGGATGTTTCAGGAAACACCATACACTTCTCCAGAGTGGCTGCTGGCAATTTACATCCCGCCCATCAGCATAACTAGGCTCCCAGTTCTCCATGGCCTGTCCTGCCTTTCTGGATTTTACACTTTTTTCAGATGGCCCTTTTGACCGGGGGGAAGTGAGACTTCATTGTAGTGCAGATTTCCTTTGCAAGCTTGCTTGGTTGGCCAAAAAGGGCGTATGCGTTTTATATTCAGGAAAAAACGCATACGCCCTTTTTGGCCAAGTGCATCATTGTGGACGTTCTGCCTCTTTTCCTATGCTTTACATGCAATTCCAGTCTACCTCCTGAAATCGGTTTCCTGCAATTCTGCCCCCCTTTCAACTCCTCTTGGCAGCCTTACTTCAATATATTTTTGGAAGATAGCTGTCCTTTATAACTCTGCAGGTTTGTGAATTACAGTGCCCCTGAGCTCCTTTCTTCAACTCGCTTTCTTGTGAGCTGGCCGCAACACCGCAGGATTGCTTCAGGCCCTAGTTTGGTTCCGGCACGGCATGCTGAGCCTTTGGTTAATTCCTCTTCCTGGTGGGAAATGAGAGTTAAATTGGCCCGTCCGGACACCTCCACCTAATCTCTCATTGGTTCTCCCTATTCCTGTTCATCTTCCGCAGAAATTGCTAACTGGGCCAAACAGGAGGTTAAATGCACTGACTCTCCAAGTGGGGAGAGTGTTAGTAAAGCGTCTGGAATGTTGCACCCGAGTACCAGGAAACGAAAATTGAGACACATTTGAACACGTTTTCCGATCACACGGTGGATCATACTCTGGGTTCCACATGCATGTTTTAGCTGAAGGAAGAATCCCTTAAACAGGGAGAGTTGAGACCCATGGAATGGGTACCATGCAATATGACTTCAAAGGGTCTGCATTTGCTCACCGAACCTCACCAATCCTATCACTGCTGCGTTTATGCCGCTGTACACACACTTCATTCTCTTTCGGAGACATATAAATCCATAGGTTTTAAGATTCTTACTAGTCAGGTAGATTCTTAGTAGTCAGGTATATTCTTAGGCGTTTAATATGGGGTGTTGAGTCCACTTCGTTGAGCAAGTAGTAGCTCTTGTCTATTACCTATTTGGCTTATGGAACGGTATCTGTGCTCATTTCAATCTCTGGTTTTATGCAGCACCCCAACTCACCCGTCCCCTTAAGCAAGCATAAGTTGGTTTTCTACATTTGACACCCTGTTCTGTTTTGTAATTCAGTTCTTGTGTAGCCAAGTTTACATTCCGTGTATTAGTGATATCTTATGATGTTTCTTTTTCTGTGTGACTAATTTCACTTAGAATCATCGTACCTGAATCCACTCATTATGCTGCTACGGGCCTGATGACATAGATTTCATTGCTGAGTGATATTGCATTGTACGTAAGTACCACAATTTCTTTATCCATTTTTCGCTTTCTGTGATATTGAACTTGTACCGTAAACGAGGTTCTTGTCAACAGAGCCGTCCCAAACTTTGGGGTGGCTGTGTCTTTTTGATTTTAATTTCCCTAAGCTATAGGACCATAAGTGGAAGTGCCCTAGGCTCTGTTGCTTTGTTTTTTGGATGTTTCAGGAAACACCATACACTTCTCCAGAGTGGCTGCTGGCAATTTACATCCCACCCATCAGCATAACTAGGCTCCCAGTTCTCCATGGCCTGTCCTGTCTTTCTGGATTTTACACTTTTTTCAGATGGCCCTCTTGACCGGGGGGCAGTGAGACTTCATTGTAGTGCAGATTTCCTTTGCAAGCTTGCTTGGTTGGCCAAAAAGGGCGTATGCGTTTTTTCCTGAATATATTCAGGAAAAAACGCATACGCCCTTTTTGGCCAAGTTCATCATTGTGGACGTTCTGCCTCTTTTCCTATGCTTTACATGCAATTCCAGTCTACCTCCTGAAATCGGTTTCCTGCAATTCTGCCCTGCTTTCAACTCCTCTTGGCATCCTAATTCAATATATTTTTGGAAGATAGCTGTCATTTATAACTCTGCAGGTTTGTGAATTACAGTGCCCCTGAGCTCCTTTCTTCAACTCGCTTTCTTGTGAGCTGGCCGCAACACCGCAGGATTGCTTCAGGCCCTAGTTTGGTTCCGGCACGGCATGCTGAGCCTTTGGTTAATTCCTCTTCCTGGTGGGAAATGAGAGTTAAATTTGCCCGTCCGGACACCTCCACCTAGTCTCTCATTGGTTCTCCCAATTCCTGTTCATTTTCCACAGAAATTGCAAACTGGGCCAAACAGGAGGTTAAAGGCACTGACTCTCCAAGTGGGGAGAGTGTTAGTAAAGCGTCTGGAATGTTGCAACCGAGTACCAGGGGACGAAAACTGAGACACATTTGAACACGTTTCCCGATCACACGGTGGATCATACTCTGGGTTCCACGTGCATGTTTTAGCTGAAGGAAGAATCCCTTAAACCTGGAGAGTTGAGACCCATGGAATGGGTACCATGCAATATGACTTCAAAGGGTCTGCATTTGCTCACCGAACCTCAGCAATCCTATCACTGCTGCGTTTATGCCGCTGTACACACGCTTGATTCTCTTTCGGAGACATATAAATCCATAGGTTTTAAGATTCTTACTAGTCAGGTAGATTCTTACTAGTCAGGTATATTGTTAGGCGTTTAATATGGGGTGTTGAGTCCACTTCGTTGAGCAAGGTGTAGCTCTTGTCTATTACATATTTGGCTTATGGAACGATATCTGTGCTCATTTCAATCTCTGGTTTTATGCAGCACCCCAACTCACCCGTCCCCTTAAGCAAGCATAAGTTGGTTTTCTACATTTGACACCCTGTTCTGTTTTGTAATTCAGTTCTTGTGTAGCCAAGTTTACATTCCATGTATTAGTGATATCTTATGATGTTTCATTTTCTGTGTGACTAATTTCACTTAGAATCATCGTACCTGAATCCACTCATTATGCTGCTACGGGCCTGATGACATAGATTTCATTGCTGAGTGATATTGCATTGTACGTAAGTACCACAATTTCTTTATCCATTTTTCGCTTTCTGTGATATTGAACTTGTACCTTAAACGAGGTTCTTGTAAACAGAGCCGTCCCAAACTTTGGGGTGGCTGTGTCTTTTTGAATTTAATTTCCCTAAGCTATAGGACCATAAGTGGAAGTGCCCTAGGCTCTGTTGCTTTGTTTTTTGGATGTTTCAGGAAACACCATACACTTCTCCAGAGTGGCTGCTGGCAATTTACATCCCGCCCATCAGCATAACAAGGCTCCCAGTTCTCAATGGCCTGTCCTGCCTTTCTGGATTTTACACTTTTTTCAGATGGCCCTTTTGACCGGGGGGCAGTGAGACTTCATTGTAGTGCAGATTTCCTTTGCAAGCTTGCTTGGTTGGCCAAAAAGGGCGTATGCGTTTTTCCCTGAATATATTCAGGAAACAACGCATACGCCCTTTTTGGCCAAGTGTATCATTGTGGACGTTCTGCCTCTTTTCCTATGCTTTACATGCAATTCCATTCTACCTCCTGAAATCGGTTTCCTGCAATTCTGCCCCGCTTTCAACTCGTCTTGGCAGCCTTACTTCAATATATTTTTGGAAGATAGCTGTCATTTATAACTCTGCAGGTTTGTGAATTACAGTGCCCCTGAGCTCCTTTCTTCAACTCGCTTTCTTGTGAGCTGGCCGCAACACCGCAGGATTGCTTCAGGCCCTAGTTTGGTTCGGGCACGGCATGCTGAGCCTTTGGTTAATTCCTCTTCCTGGTGGGAAATGAGAGTTAAATTGGCCCGTCCGGACACCTCCACCTAGTCTCTCATTGGTTCTCCCTATTCCTGTTCATTTTCCACAGAAATTGCAAACTGGGCCAAACAGGAGGTTAAAGGCACTGACTCTCCAAGTGGGGAGAGTGTTAGTAAAGCGTCTGGAATGTTGCACCCGAGTACCAGGGGACGAAAACTGAGACACATTTGAACACGTTTCCCGATCACACGGTGGATCATACTCTGGGTTCCACAGGCATGTTTTAGCTGAAGGAAGAATCCCTTAAACAGGGAGAGTTGAGACCCATGGAATGGGTACCATGCAATATGATTTCAAAGGGTCTGCATTTGCTCACCGAACCTCAGCAATCCTATCACTGCTGCGTTTATGCCGCTGTACACACGCTTGATTCTCTTTCAGAGACATATAAATCCATAGGTTTTAAGATTCTTACTAGTCAGGTATATTCTTAGGCGTTTAATATGGAGTGTTGAGTCCACTTCGTTGAGCAAGGAGTAGCTCTTGTCTATTACATATTTGGCTTATGGAACGGTATCTGTGCTAATTTCAATCTCTGGTTTTATGCAGCACCCCAACTCACCCGTCCCCTTAAGCAAGCATAAGTTGGTTTTCTACATTTGACACCCTGTTCTGTTTTGTAATTCAGTTCTTGTGTAGCCAAGTTTACATTCCGTGTATTAGTGATATCTTATGATGTTTCTTTTTCTGTGTGACTAATTTCACTTAGAATCATCGTACCTGAATCCACTCATTATGCTGCTACGGGCCTGATGACATAGATTTCATTGCTGAGTGATATTGCATTGTACGTAAGTACCACAATTTCTTTATCCATTTTTCGCTTTCTGTGATATTGAACTTGTCCCGTAAACGAGGTTCTTGTAAACAGAGCCGTCCCAAACTTTGGGGTGGCTGTGTCTTTTTGATTTTAATTTCCCTAAGCTATAGGACCATAAGTGGAAGTGCCCTAGGCTCTGTTGCTTTGTTTTTTGGATGTTTCAGGAAACACCATACACTTCTCCAGAGTGGCTGCTGGCAATTTACATCCCGCCCATCAGCATAACTAGGCTCCCAGTTCTCCATGGCCTGTCCTGCCTTTCTGGATTTTACACTTTTTTCAGATGGCCCTTTTGACCGGGGGGCAGTGAGACTTCATTGTAGTGCAGATTTCCTTTGCAAGCTTGCTTGTTTGGACAAAAAGGGCGTATGCGTTTTTTCTTGAATATATTCAGGAAAAAACGCATACGCCCTTTTTGGCCAAGTGCATCATTGTGGACGTTCTGCCTCTTTTCCTATGCTTTACATGCAATTCCAGTCTACCTCCTGAAATCGGTTTCCTGCAATTCTGCCCTGCTTTCAACTCCTCTTGGCATCCTAATTCAATATATTTTTGGAAGATAGCTGTCATTTATAACTCTGCAGGTTTGTGAATTACAGTGCCCCTGAGCTCCTTTCTTCAACTCGCTTTCTTGTGAGCTGGCCGCAACACCGCAGGATTGCTTCAGGCCCTAGTTTGGTTCCGGCACGGCATGCTGAGCCTTTGGTTAATTCCTCTTCCTGGTGGGAAATGAGAGTTAAATTGGCCCGTCCGGACACCTCCACCTAATCTCTCATTGGTTCTCCCTATTCCTGTTCATCTTCCGCAGAAATTGCTAACTGGGCCAAACAGGAGGTTAAAGGCACTGACTCTCCAAGTGGGGAGAGTGTTAGTAAAGCGTCTGGAATGTTGCCCCCGAGTACCAGGGGACCAAAACTGAGACACATTTGAACACGTTTTCCGACCACATGGTGGATCATACTCTGGGTTCCACATGCATGTTTTAGCTGAAGGAAGAATCCCTTAAACATGGAGAGTTGAGACCCATGGAATGGGTACCATGCAATATGACTTCAAAGGGTCTGCATTTGCTCACCGAACCTCACCAATCCTATCACTGCTGCGTTTATGCCGCTGTACACACGCTTGATTCTCTTTCGGAGACATATAAATCCATAGGTTTTAAGATTGTTACTAGTCAGGTAGATTCTTACTAGTCAGGTATATTCTTAGGCGTTTAATATGGGGTGTTGAGCCCACTTCGTTGAGCAAGGAGTAGCTCTTGTCTATTACATATTTGGCTTATGGAACGGTATCTGTGCTCATTTCAATCTCTGGTTTTATGCAGCACCCCAACTCACCCGTCCCCTTAAGCAAGCATAAGTTGGTTTTCTACATTTGACACCTTGTTCTGTTTTGTAATTCAGTTCTTGTGTAGCCAAGTTTACATTCCATGTATTAGTGATATCTTATGATGTTTCATTTTCTGTGTGACTAATTTCACTTAGAATCATCGTACCTGAATCCACTCATTATGCTGCTATGGGCCTGATGACATAGATTTCATTGCTGAGTGATATTGCATTGTACGTAAGTACCACAATTTCTTTATCCATTTTTCGCTTTCTGTGATATTGAACTTGTACCGTAAACGAGGTTCTTGTAAACAGAGCCGTCCCAAACTTTGGGGTGGCTGTGTCTTTTTGATTTTAATTTCCCTAAGCTATAGGACCATAAGTGGAAGTGCCCTAGGCTCTGTTGCTTTGTTTTTTGGATGTTTCAGGAAACACCATACACTTCTCCAGAGTGGCTGCTGGCAATTTACATCCCGCCCATCAGCATAACAAGGCTCCCAGTTCTCAATGGCCTGTCCTGCCTTTCTGGATTTTACACTTTTTTCAGATGGCCCTTTTGACCGGGGGGCAGTGAGACTTCATTGTAGTGCAGATTTCCTTTGCAAGCTTGCTTGGTTGGCCAAAAAGGGCGTATGCGTTTTTCCCTGAATATATTCAGGAAAAAACGCATACGCCCTTTTTGGCCAAGTGTATCATTGTGGACGTTCTGCCTCTTTTCCTATGCTTTACATGCAATTCCAGTCTACCTCCTGAAATCGGTTTCCTGCAATTCTGCCCCGCTTTCAACTCCTCTTGGCAGCCTTACTTCAATATATTTTTGGAAGATAGCTGTCATTTATAACTCTGCAGGTTTGTGAATTACAGTGCCCCTGAGCTCCTTTCTTCAACTCGCTTTCTTGTGAGCTGGCCGCAACACCGCAGGATTGCTTCAGGCCCTAGTTTGGTTCTGGCACGGCATGCTGAGCCTTTGGTTAATTCCTCTTCCTGGTGGGAAATGAGAGTTAAATTTGCCCGTCCGGACACCTCCACCTAGTCTCTCATTGGTTCTCCCTATTCCTGTTCATTTTCCACAGAAATTGCAAACTGGGCCAAACAGGAGGTTAAAGGCACTGACTCTCCAAGTGGGGAGAGTGTTAGTAAAGCGTCTGGAATGTTGCACCCGAGTACCAGGGGACAAAAACTGAGACACATTTGAACACGTTTCCCGATCACACGGTGGATCATACTCTGGGTTCCACATGCATGTTTTAGCTGAAGGAAGAATCCATTAAACCTGGAGAGTTGAGACCCATGGAATGGGTACCATGCAATATGACTTCAAAGGGTCTGCATTTGCTCACCGAACCTCAGCAATCCTATCACTGCTGCGTTTATGCCGCTGTACACACGCTTGATTCTCTTTCAGAGACATATAAATCCATAGGTTTTAAGATTCTTACTAGTCAGGTATATTCTTAGGCGTTTAATATGGAGTGTTGAGTCCACTTCGTTGAGCAAGGAGTAGCTCTTGTCTATTACATATTTGGCTTATGGAACGGTATCTGTGCTAATTTCAATCTCTGGTTTTATGCAGCACCCCAACTCACCCGTCCCCTTAAGCAAGCATAAGTTGGTTTTCTACATTTGACACCCTGTTCTGTTTTGTAATTCAGTTCTTGTGTAGCCAAGTTTACATTCCGTGTATTAGTGATATCTTATGATGTTTATTTTTCTGTGTGACTAATTTCACTTAGAATCATCGTACCTGAATCCACTCATTATGCTGCTACGGGCCTGTTGACATAGATTTCATTGCTGAGTGATATTGCATTGTACGTAAGTACCACAATTTCTTTATCCATTTTTCGCTTTCTGTGATATTGAACTTGTACCGTAAACGAGGTTCTTGTAAACAGAGCCGTCCCAAACTTTGGGGTGGCTGTGTCTTTTTGATTTTAATTTCCCTAAGCTATAGGACAATAAGTGGAAGTGCCCTAGGCTCTGTTGCTTTGTTTTTTGGATGTTTCAGGAAACACCATACACTTCTCCAGAGTGGCTGCTGGCAATTTACATCCCGCCCATCAGCATAACTAGGCTCCCAGTTCTCCATGGCCTGTCCTGCCTTTCTGGATTTTACACTTTTTTCAGATGGCCCTTTTGACCGGGGGGAAGTGAGACTTCATTGTAGTGCAGATTTCCTTTGCAAGCTTGCTTGGTTGGCCAAAAAGGGCGTATGCGTTTTATATTCAGGAAAAAACGCATACGCCCTTTTTGGCCAAGTGCATCATTGTGGACGTTCTGCCTCTTTTCCTATGCTTTACATGCAATTCCAGTCTACCTCCTGAAATCGGTTTCCTGCAATTCTGCCCCCCTTTCAACTCCTCTTGGCAGCCTTACTTCAATATATTTTTGGAAGATAGCTGTCCTTTATAACTCTGCAGGTTTGTGAATTACAGTGCCCCTGAGCTCCTTTCTTCAACTCGCTTTCTTGTGAGCTGGCCGCAACACCGCAGGATTGCTTCAGGCCCTAGTTTGGTTCCGGCACGGCATGCTGAGCCTTTGGTTAATTCCTCTTCCTGGTGGGAAATGAGAGTTAAATTGGCCCGTCCGGACACCTCCACCTAATCTCTCATTGGTTCTCCCTATTCCTGTTCATCTTCCGCAGAAATTGCTAACTGGGCCAAACAGGAGGTTAAATGCACTGACTCTCCAAGTGGGGAGAGTGTTAGTAAAGCGTCTGGAATGTTGCACCCGAGTACCAGGAAACGAAAATTGAGACACATTTGAACACGTTTTCCGATCACACGGTGGATCATACTCTGGGTTCCACATGCATGTTTTAGCTGAAGGAAGAATCCCTTAAACAGGGAGAGTTGAGACCCATGGAATGGGTACCATGCAATATGACTTCAAAGGGTCTGCATTTGCTCACCGAACCTCACCAATCCTATCACTGCTGCGTTTATGCCGCTGTACACACACTTCATTCTCTTTCGGAGACATATAAATCCATAGGTTTTAAGATTCTTACTAGTCAGGTAGATTCTTAGTAGTCAGGTATATTCTTAGGCGTTTAATATGGGGTGTTGAGTCCACTTCGTTGAGCAAGTAGTAGCTCTTGTCTATTACCTATTTGGCTTATGGAACGGTATCTGTGCTCATTTCAATCTCTGGTTTTATGCAGCACCCCAACTCACCCGTCCCCTTAAGCAAGCATAAGTTGGTTTTCTACATTTGACACCCTGTTCTGTTTTGTAATTCAGTTCTTGTGTAGCCAAGTTTACATTCCGTGTATTAGTGATATCTTATGATGTTTCTTTTTCTGTGTGACTAATTTCACTTAGAATCATCGTACCTGAATCCACTCATTATGCTGCTACGGGCCTGATGACATAGATTTCATTGCTGAGTGATATTGCATTGTACGTAAGTACCACAATTTCTTTATCCATTTTTCGCTTTCTGTGATATTGAACTTGTCCCGTAAACGAGGTTCTTGTAAACAGAGCCGTCCCAAACTTTGGGGTGGCTGTGTCTTTTTGATTTTAATTTCCCTAAGCTATAGGACCATAAGTGGAAGTGCCCTAGGCTCTGTTGCTTTGTTTTTTGGATGTTTCAGGAAACACCATACACTTCTCCAGAGTGGCTGCTGGCAATTTACATCCCGCCCATCAGCATAACTAGGCTCCCAGTTCTCCATGGCCTGTCCTGCCTTTCTGGATTTTACACTTTTTTCAGATGGCCCTTTTGACCGGGGGGCAGTGAGACTTCATTGTAGTGCAGATTTCCTTTGCAAGCTTGCTTGTTTGGAGAAAAAGGGCGTATGCGTTTTTTCTTGAATATATTCAGGAAAAAACGCATACGCCCTTTTTGGCCAAGTGCATCATTGTGGACGTTCTGCCTCTTTTCCTATGCTTTACATGCAATTCCAGTCTACCTCCTGAAATCGGTTTCCTGCAATTCTGCCCTGCTTTCAACTCCTCTTGGCATCCTAATTCAATATATTTTTGGAAGATAGCTGTCATTTATAACTCTGCAGGTTTGTGAATTACAGTGCCCCTGAGCTCCTTTCTTCAACTCGCTTTCTTGTGAGCTGGCCGCAACACCGCAGGATTGCTTCAGGCCCTAGTTTGGTTCCGGCACGGCATGCTGAGCCTTTGGTTAATTCCTCTTCCTGGTGGGAAATGAGAGTTAAATTGGCCCGTCCGGACACCTCCACCTAATCTCTCATTGGTTCTCCCTATTCCTGTTCATCTTCCGCAGAAATTGCTAACTGGGCCAAACAGGAGGTTAAAGGCACTGACTCTCCAAGTAGGGAGAGTGTTAGTAAAGCGTCTGGAATGTTGCACCCGAGTACCAGGGGACCAAAACTGAGACACATTTGAACACGTTTTCCGACCACATGGTGGATCATACTCTGGGTTCCACATGCATGTTTTAGCTGAAGGAAGAATCCATTAAACCTGGAGAGTTGAGACCCATGGAATGGGTACCATGCAATATGACTTCAAACGGTCTGCATTTGCTCACCGAACCTCAGCAATCCTATCACTGCTGCGTTTATGCCGCTGTACACACGCTTGATTCTCTTTCGGAGACATATAAATCCATAGGTTTTAAGATTCTTACTAGTCAGGTATATTCTTAGGCGTTTAATATGGAGTTTGAGTCCACTTCGTTGAGCAAGGAGTAGCTCTTGTCTATTACATATTTGGCTTATGGAACGGTATCTGTGCTAATTTCAATCTCTGGTTTTATGCAGCACCCCAACTCACCCGTCCCCTTAAGCAAGCATAAGTTGGTTTTCTACATTTGACACCCTGTTCTGTTTTGTAATTCAGTTCTTGTGTAGCCAAGTTTACATTCCGCGTATTAGTGATATCTTATGATGTGTGACTAATTTCACTTAGAATCATCGTACCTGAATCCACTCATTATGCTGCTACGGGCCTGATGACATAGATTTCATTGCTGAGTGATATTGCATTGTACGTAAGTACCACAGTTTCTTTATCCATTTTTCGCTTTCTGTGATATTGAACTTGTACCGTAAACGAGGTTCTTGTAAACAGAGCCGTCCCAAACTTTGGGGTGGCTGTGTCTTTTTGATTTTAATTTCCCTAAGCTATAGGACCATAAGTGGAAGTGCCCTAGGCTCTGTTGCTTTGTTTTTTGGATGTTTCAGGAAACACCATACACTTCTCCAGAGTGGCTGCTGGCAATTTACATCCCGCCCATCAGCATAACTAGGCTCCCAGTTCTCCATGGCCTGTCCTGCCTTTCTGGATTTTACACTTTTTTCAGATGGCCCTTTTGACCGGGGGGCAGTGAGACTTCATTGTAGTGCAGATTTCCTTTGCAAGCTTGCTTGGTTGGCCAAAAAGGGCGTATGCGTTTTTTCCTGAATATATTCAGGAAAAAACGCATACGCCCTTTTTGGCCAAGTGCATCATTGTGGACGTTCTGCCTCTTTTCCTATGCTTTACATGCAATTCCAGTCTACCTCCTGAAATCGGTTTCCTGCAATTCTGCCCTGCTTTCAACTCCTCTTGGCATCCTAATTCAATATATTTTTGGAAGATAGCTGTCATTTATAACTCTGCAGGTTTGTGAATTACACTGCCCCTGAGCTCCTTTCTTCAACTCGTTTTCTTGTGAGCTGGCCGCAACACCGCAGGATTGCTTCTGGTCCTAGTGTGGTTCCGGCATGGCACGCTGAGCCTTTGGTTAATTCCTCTTCCTGGTGGGAAATGAGAGTTAAATTTGCCCGTCCAGACACCTCCACCTAATCTCTCATTGTTTCTCCCTATTCCTGTTCATTTTCCACAGAAATTGCAAATTGGGCCATACAGGAGGTTAAAGGCACTGACTCTCCAAGTGGGGAGAGTGTTAGTAAAGCGTCTGGAATGTTGCACCCGAGTACCAGGGGACGAAAACTGAGACACATTTGAACACGTTTCCCGATCACACGGTGGATCATACTCTGGGTTCCACATGCATGTTTTAGCTGAAGGAAGAATCCCTTAAACCTGGAGAGTTGAGACCCATGGAATGGGTACCATGCAATATGACTTCAAAGGGTCTGCATTTGCTCACCGAACCTCACCAATCCTATCACTGCTGCGTTTATGCCGCTGTACACACGCTTGATTCTCTTTCGGAGACATATAAATCTATAGGTTTTAAGATTCTTACTAGTCAGGTAGATTCTTACTAGTCAGGTATATTCCTAGGCGTTTAATATAGGGTGTTGAGTCCACTTCGTTGAGCAAGGGGTACCTTTTGTCTATTATATTTTTGGCTTATGGAACGGTATCTGTGCCAATTTTAATCTCTGGTTTCATGCAGCACCCCATATCGGCTTTCCCCTTAAGCAAGCATAAATTGGTTTTCTACATTTTTGACCCTGTTCTGTTTTGTAATTCAGTTCCTGTGTAGCCCAGTTTACATTCCGTGTAGTAGTGATATCTTATGATGTTTCTTTTTCTGTGTGACTAATTTCACTTAGAATCATCATACCTGAATCCACTCATTATGCTGCTCCGGGCCTGATGACATAGATTTCATTGCTGAGTGATATTGCATTGTACGTAAGTACCACAACTTCTTTATCCATTTTTCGCTTTTTGCGATATTTAACTTGTACCATAAACGAGGTTCTTGTAAACAGAGCCATCCCAAACTTTGGGGTGGCTGTGTCTTTTTGATTTTAATTTCCCTAAGCTATAGGACCATAAGTGGAAGTGCCCTAGGCTCTGTTGCTTAGTTTTTTGGATGTTTCAGGAAACACCATACACTTCTCCAGAGTGGCTGTTGGCCATTTACATCTCGCCCATCAGCATAACAAGGCTCCCAGTTCTCCATGGCCTGTCCTGCCTTTCTGGATTTTACACTTTTTTCAGAAGGCCCTTTGACCGGGGGGCAGTGAGACTTCATTGTAGTGCAGATTTCCTTTGCGAGCTTGCTTGGTTGGCCAGAAAGGGCGTATGCGTTTCTTCCTGAATATATTCAGGAAAGAACGCATACGCCCTTTTTGGCCAAGTGCATCATTGTCGACGTTCTGAGTCTTTTCATATGTTTTCAGTGCAATTCCAGTCTACCTCCTGAAATCGGTTTCCTGCAGTTCTGCCTTGCTCTCAGTTCCTCTTCATAGCCTTACCTCAATATACGTTTGGAAAATAGTTGGCCTTTATAACTCTGCAGGTTTTTCAATTGCAGTGGCCCTTAGCTCCATTTTTCAGCTCTTATTTTTGTGATCTTGCCTCATATCCACAGGATTTCTTCAGGCCCTATTCTTCTTCTGGGGCGCCTTGCTCTGCCTTTGGTTAATTCTTCTTCCTGATGTGAAATTAGAGTGACATGTGCCCATTGAAACCGCTACAGCTATTTTCTCACTGGTTCCCCCTATTCCCATTCATCCTCCGCACTAACTGCAGACTGTGCGATACCGGAACTTAAAGGCATTGACTCTCCATGTGGAGATGTTGTTAGTAAAGTGGCTGGAATGTTGATCCGGAGCCCCAGGAGAGGAAAATGAGGTGCATTTTAGAAACCTTTCCCGATCATATGGTATACCATCTGCTGGATTTCCCATGCATGGTTTAGCTGTAGGAAGATTCCCTTCAACTTGGAGTGTTGGGACCCTTGGAATAAGTAGCATGAAGTATTGCATTAAACTTTCGGCAGTTGCTCACCAAAGCTCTCCAATCCTTTCAGCCCCAAGTGTCCAGCCTTATGTCTTATCCAGCTGTGGGTTTATATGTGGTCATTCCAGGTTGCATCACAGCCCCTGAGCGAATTTTGTAAGAATTTTTCTCTCTTTCATTGTTTCTGCGTTTTGGTTTTAAAATTTATTTCTATAATGGGGTTTAGCTCATTTTCACTGCTGTGTTTGTGCCGCTCTGCGCACACTTGATTCCCTTATGGAGATATATCAATACATGGGTTTTAAGATTCTTATTACTCAGATATATTTCTCTGTGGTGTATAGGGTGTGTTGAGGCCAGTTCATTGAGCAAGGTGTAGATCTTGTCTGATACCTATTTGGTTTATTGAACGGTATCTGTGCTAATTTCAAACTCTGGTTTTATGCATCACCCCACCTCTCCTTTCCCCTTAAGCTGACATAAGTGTGTTTTCTAAATGTGAGACACTGTTCTGTTTTGTCATTCATTTTTTGTGCAGCCATATTTATCCTCCCTCTATAAGTGATATCTTATGATATGTTTCTTTTTCTGTTTGACTTATTTCAAGTAGTATTATCGGACCTCAATCCACTCTTTATCCTTCTACTAGCCTTATTACATTGATTTCATGGTGAAGAGATATTCCATTGTACATAAGTACCACATTTTCTTTATCCATTGTTCTCTTTCCTGGGATATTTAAGGTGTACTGAAGTTGAGGTTCTTGTAAACAGAGTAGCCCTAAACTGTGGTGTGCTTGTGTCTTGTTGATTTTTAGACTTCCCTAGATATACTCCCGTGATTGGAAGTGCCCTATGCTCTGTCGCTCTGTTTTTTAGATGATTTAGGAACCACCATACACTTCTCCAGAGTGGCTCTCGGCAGTTCACACACTGTCCATCAGCGTATAAAGGCTCCCTGTTCTCCATGGCCTGTCCTGCATTTCTGGTTTTTACAATTTTTTCGGATGGCCCTTTTGACCGGTGGGAAATGAGACTTCTTTGTTGTGCACATTTGCATTGCTTGCTTGCTTGGTTGCCCATAAAGTGCGTATGCGTTTTTTCCTGGATATATTCAGGAAATAACACATACTCCCTTTTGGGCCAACTGCATCATTGTCGAAATTCTGCCGCTTTTCATGTGCTTTAAAGGCGAGTCCAATCTATCTCTTGAAATCTGTTTCTTGCAATTCTGTCTTGCATTCAGATCCTCTTCTTTGCCTTACCTCAACATATTTTTGGACGTTAGTTTTCATTTATAACTCTGCAGGTTTGTGAATTGCAGTGACCCTGAGCTCCATTTTTTAAGTTGCTCTTTTGTGAGCTGGCCTCAAAACTGCAGGATTGCTTCAGGCCCTATTTTGGCTCCGGTGAGGCGGGCTGAGCCTTTTTTTAATTCTTATTCTTAATGGGAAATTAGAGTGACATGTGCCCGTCCAAACCCCTACAACTATTCTCTCATTGTTTCCCCCTGTTCCCGTTCATCCTCCTCACAATTTGCAAAATGTGTGAAACAGAAGTTTAAATGTGCTGATTCTCTAAGTGGGGAGATTCTAAGTAACGTGGCTGGAATGATGAACAGGAGCACCAGGAGAGGATAAATGAGGTGCATTTTAGACACATCTCCCGATCACATGGTGTACAGTCCTCTGGGTTTTCCATGCATGTTTTAGCTGTAGGAAGATTCCTTGAACCTGCAGATTTGGGACCCATTGAATGGGTACCAGGTAGTATTACTTTAAAGGGTGTGCATTTCCTCACCCAACCCCACATTTCTCTTAGCGCGAACAGTTTCCAGCCTTATGTCTCATCCTGCTGTGGGTCTAGATGTGTTCAATCCATGTTGCATCACCGTCCCTGAGGAAAAGTTGTAAGAGGTTTTCTCTGTCTCTCTGTCGTTTATTTTTTTCAATTTATTACTATGTTGTTTACAGCTGATTTTCAAAGCTCTGTTTCTTGCTGCTGTACATCCACTTGATTCACGTACAGAGAGACATCAATAATTTCTTTTTCAGATTCTTACCAGTCATAGATATTCTTTTCCGGTGACTTGAGTGTGCTGAGTGCAGTTCTTTTAGTTACCGTGTAGGCCTTGTTGATTATCAGTTTGGTATTTGGAATGGTATCTTTGCTAATTTCAACCTCCTGGATGATGCCTCACCCCTCCCCACCTTTCCCGTTTAGCAGCCTTACACGTGTTTTCTACATATTTATGTCACTTAGAATGATCATACGTAACTCCTCCGGAGTTGTTACAACTGGCCATATTTCATTGATTTCCAGGCTGAGTAATATTCCACTCTACATAAGTACCACATCTCTATCCATTTTTTCCCTCCAGAGACATTTAAGTTATATCCTAGTTGAGGATCTTTTAAACAGAGAGGCAGTAAACATTGGGGTGCCTGTGTCCTCTCGATTTTTGTTTTTCCCAAGATATACGCCCATGAGTGCAAGTGCCCTATGCTCTGTAGCTCATTTTTTAGATGCTTTAGTAAACACAATACACTTCTCCAGAATGGCCGTTGGCAATATACATTTCCACTATAAGCCTCACAGGGCTCCCTCCTCTCCTTGCCCTGTCCTGCATTTCTGGCGTTTACACTTTATGAGGATGGCTCTTCTGACTGATGCGAAGTGATATCTTTTGTAGTATTGATTTCCAGTGCCCACCTGTTTGGTTGGCTAAAAAAGTGTATGCCCTTTTCTTGAATATATACAGAAAAAAACGCATACAGCCTTTTTGGCCAACTGCAATGTCGGCAATGTTCAGCCCCTTTTCTTGTGCTTAATGGCGAGTCCTTTCTACCTCCTCAAATCCCTTTCCTGCCATTCTCCCTTGCTTGCCAATCCTTTTCTCTGACTTTCCTCAAGACATTTTTCAGTGATAGATATTTTCAACTCTGCAGTTTCGTGAATTTTACTGCCCCTGAGTTCCATTGTTCAACTTGTGTTTATGGGAACTGGCCACAAAGCAGTGGGATTTCCTCAAGCCCTATACTGTTTCCATGGGCAACCCTAGCCTTTGGTCAATTCATCTTCCTGATTGGAAATTAGAGTGACATGTGCCTGTCTGAACACCTAGGACTTGTCTCTCATTGTTCCTCATCCTTCCGCTTCATCCTCTGGACAAATTCCAAACTGTACGCAACAGGATGTTGACAGTGTTGACATCTCCAAGTGGGGAGACTGTTAGTAAAGACGCTGGAGGGGTGAACCCGAGCACCAGGAGATGAGGAGATGAGATGCCTTTTCCAAACTCTTCCCGATCAGACGGTATACCATCCTCTGGATGTGACAGACATGTTTTAGCAGTAGGAAGAGTCCCATTCATGTAAGGAGAACACCAGGGCTTTTTCAAAATCAGTGTCTCCCCGAAACCCAAACTGGGGAGTTTTTTAAGCTACGGCTACACATATGTTCATTAAGGGCCTTGGGAAGTAGGCAGAGTCCAAACTTTAGATGACTGAAGTCTTCAGGGTCAGAAGCACTCACCACCGGCTTCCCTTAGGTTACACTTTAACTGTCATTGATAGATGATGTCAATAAAAATATCTATTCTTTTTCCGATTATTTCCCCTTATAGGTTATTGCACAATATTGAGTGTAGTTCCCTGTGCTATACAGTAGTTCCTTGTTGATGATCTATTTTATACATAGCAGTGTGTATGTGTTAATTCCAAACTGTTAATTTATCCCTCCTCCCACCTTTCCCCTTTGGTAATAATAAATTATAAGATTTTATACTTCTCAGAAATGGTGGAGCTGAAAGAGAGGTATCATTTTCAATGGAAAAGCATTTAAAACAAGATTGAAGCTTTAACCAAGATTATTAGATGTACATCCTTGGAAAGAAATCACTTCATTTCTCTAATATTGACCTGACAAATAGGACAAACCTTCTCACTGAACTTGCTTATAATAAAGTGATGGAAATATCAAATGGAAGTGTTAGAAACATCTTATTTTACCCGAGCCTTATAAACTGTTCTATGTTAACTACAGTTTGGCTCACACATCTGTTCATTGAAGTTACAATAGTCTCAATTTCTGTTACTGATCCTCCAGAGTGGACCCCAACAAGGGTCCCCCTGCCCAGTGTCATTGGGGCCAACAGATCGAGACTGAGTTTGGTTCCCAAGCAAAGGAAACTTTATATTTTCATCAGAGAATGGAGAGGTGAGAGCATGCACTACCCCGTGGGCTGTGGGCTGGGCTGCTGTGTAGAGATCCTGTCAGAGTCAGTGGGAGGGAGGGGGCGGAGCTCTCAAGGGCCGGGTTGGCTGCAGCTCAGGCTCTATATCTCGGAGTCTGCACTGGGCCCCAGGAGCTGAGGTGTCGACCCAGCCATTCTGCACCAGGAAATCTGGTCTGAAGTGCCGGGTGTGGAACCTCTGCATGCGGGACCCTAGGAGCACGTGAAATTAGACAAAGCACAAAGGATAAAAAAGGTCAGACTTGACTTTATTGCCCAGATTCTATTTTTATCTCCCAGGGATTTTTAATGGGCTTTGCTGGGGACAAACCCCTCCTCTTCCTTTTGTCCCGTTCCTCACTCTTGGAGTGCTGAGGGTGCAGACCCTTCTTCTGTAACTGCTGAGTGCTGAGTTGGGAGCCCTCATACCAGGGGACGAGGGTCAGAACTTCTCCCCAGCAGCCTCCAGGTGACGTTGATTGGCCCCAGGACCCCTGCCTCCCTGCTCGTCCGCCTGAGCACCAGCATTGGAAGTGTTATAGATTCTAATGACCTTTAAGGGTCCAGGAAAGAGATGTGCAGAGACGCTGTGGGGGCCGGTTTCACCCCGCCCCACATTTGTTCGGCCACCTTAGGCTGACCGTTTCTGCCAGCCTAGATGCTCTGACCAGTACTCTGCTCTTTCTTCAATTAGGCCCCTGAATTAACATAAAAACAGCACCAGGTGTCAGAGCCCTGCCCGCTCAACTCCCAGACAGTCCAGGGTCAGTGGTGATCAAGGACCATGATGGCCACTGAGTCAACAGCCTTTTGAAGTAAACAGGAGTCCAGCCGGTCTTATTGGCCACCATCATCACGGTGTCTGTAGGCTTTTCTATGGTGACAGTGTGATATACGGTTCCCCCGCCAAGATTATTAGCTCCCCTCCGGGTGCAGGAAGTCCTGCAAGCAGTAGTCTACTCCTTCGGGACACACTATTGTTGTTTTATGAGAGAAACTCCAGGTCAAGTGATGTTCACATGAGTCGTCATGGTGCCCTGTTGCCTCCGGTTATCTCTCTGGATGTTGGAGTTGGAGGGCCTCCTCACTCGAGGTCGGTGTGCCCACGGAGCGAACCCTGCAACTTCAGGGCATGGTTGGTGATTAGGATCACCACGTGGGGTCCTTTTCCCTTAGGAGGGAGGTGGCCTTTTGGGCTGCTGATTTCCAGGTTTTTAGATACCGCCAGTATCTTGGCCAGATGTGGCAGTGGGCCAAGCCCCTTGGTGACTGTAGTTTATCCTACCTGGATGGCATTCTTGCGTTGTTCCATTTCAAGTGGTCCCAGTTTTTGCACTAATTCTCCAATGGCGATTCACCTTTCACCGGGAATGGAAAGGTCAAAGGGTTTAGCTCAATTAGGGAGTTCCAGGGCAAGGGTCTGAATTGACTGCTCTTTCCATTCTTGAAAGGCCACTTCTGGATTCTGTTCAAAAGGATCATCATCTTTTCCTTTCAGTGTTTCATATAGAGGCCCAGCTAGTAGACTGTAGTTAGGGATCCAGAAGCAGCAAACCCTGGCCTCCCCAGGAACCCCTAAGCTGTCTTCTAGTTTTAGAAAGGGGTAAGGCTGCAAATGGTTTCTTCCCTTTCCTGGGATGGGCTTCTCTGACCTTGTGTGAGAATGAAGCCCAGGCAGGTCACCACAGTCTGTGATATTTGAGTTTTTTCTTGGACAACTTCTATCCTTTATTGGCTTGGTAGTTCAGAGGCCTCCTTAGTAGGGCTGGCGATCAGAATGTCGTCTGCATATTGCAGGAGGGTTTCCTTTTCCAGAGGTAGAACTTTTCGGTCGTTAGCTAAGCTTTCCCCAAAGATGGTGTGGGAATTTTTGAACCCTTGGGGCAAGACGGCCCGGAAGTATTGTTTTAGTTGTATGTTGAGTCCTGCCACTCACAAGCCAAAATTTCTTGTGACTCTGGGACTAATGGAATACAAAAGAAGGCATCATTGAAGACTAATACAGAATACCATGTCCTGGTGGTTGGTAGAATGACCAGCAGGGTGTAGGAATCAGGAGCAACTGGAGGTATATCCTCGGTGGCTTCACTGACTGTCCTGACATCCTTTACCAGGTCCCCAGCAGCCCATGGGGCTCTCGTGGTCAGGCCAATCCCAGGATATGGAGCTCTCCTGGGCAGGTACCCCACCCCCAACCCAGCCCACGGGGCTCTCATGGTCAGGCCCCTCCCAGGATACAGAGCTACCCTTGCAGGTACCGTGGCAGGGCTGGGCACACAGGAACCGTGCACATAGCCCTCATTGAAGAGCACCCCCAGCTCACCTGTCGCTCAGAGCTGACACAGAGCACCTCAGAGCAGGACTTGAACTAACAAACAGCAGCTCCGACAGGTCTGTGACCCTGGGCATCACTCTGTGTGGCCTCCCTCCACCTGGTCTTCCAGAGACTTCCACTGCACCCAGGGCACCAGGCCTCTGTCTCCAACCACCACCCACCCCTCCTCTCCCTGACTCCTGGGTTCCTCTCATTAGGAGAGGGTTTTCTTGAAGTTGTCTCCCACTCATGGGCCAGATAAAATGATTAGAAAACAAGCCAAAGCTGCAGCCCCTTGTCTATCCTGACTCTCAGGAGCCCACACCTGTTCCTTGGACCTGGCCGGTTCAGCAAGTTCCATTTTCTGCAACTGTGAGCCCCTGAGGGGTGATGATTGGCTACCTGGGCAGCCTTACCATGCTGGCCAGCCCTCCCCAGGTGTGCCTGGGTTGAGATCAATATAAATACCACTCCAGGCAGCAAAAGCCCCTGCAGCTGTGCCTGACGCCATTTTCTCTGCCCTGTCAGCAGTCTCGGGGCTGGGCTGGTGGGAGGGAGTGAGAGGCCACGGCTTTGTGGGTGGCCCAGTGTGAGTGGGGCTCTGCTGGACTTTCTGCAGCAGATGCCAGGCTGCCACCTGCTAAAGAAGAGGATGTGTCACCCATACCTGCTGCTGGAATTTCTCCCTGGGCAGAGGTGAGGAAGGAAAAAAGCAGTGGGGGCAGGGACAGGACGGGTATCTCAGGCAGGGAAATGGAAATCTTCCAGAAGAGCACCCAGGGCCAGGACCATCCTGGCTGGCCTGCAGGCACCAAGTCAGCTGGCATGCTGTCACTCGTGTGGCTCCATGGCCCTTCCTCTAGGCTTTCAAGTCCTTGTATATATTCAGGTGTTTTACCTGGGAAGGGTGGGAACAGTTCAGCAGCAAGTGGCCTGGGGCTCAGCTCACGTTTACTCACAGATGCCTCGGCACGGTGCCCCAGCTTTGCAATGAGGACGCTTGTTGTGTGGGGGCTGCTGGCTGAATGGGAGACGATTCCCCACCACTGACCAACTTCAGAATTGTTTACAACTGGAGCAAGTGCCCTGATACGGTTTTCCTCTGAGTAACTGGTGGGTTCTGTTTTTTTTTTTCTCTTTTTCGTTTTTGGTTCAAGGTAGATTTTATTCCTCTTTTTTGTATTTACAGATATAAGCATGGAAATAATTTATTCATATAAATACATGTATGTGAAGGGAATAATTGTTTTTTCTGTTTTATTTTTTAAATTTTATTTCTTTTTAATTTTGAATTTTATTTTATATTTTTATACAGCAGGTTCTCATTGGTTATCTACTTTATACATATAAATGTTTACATGCCAATCCCAATCTCTCAACTCCTCCCACCACCACCCCTCCAAGAGCTTTCCCCCCTTGTTGTCCATACGATTGTTGTCTACATCTGTTGCTCTATTTATGCCTTGCAAAATGGTTAATCTGTACAGTTTTTCTAGGTTCCACATATATGCATGAATATACAAGATTTGTTTTTCTCTTTCTGACTTACTTCACTCTGTAGGACAGTCTCTAGATCCATCGACGTCTCTACAAATGACCCAATTTCATTCCTTTCATGGCTTAGTAATATTCCATTTTATATATGTACCACAGCTTTATGCATTCGTCTGTCTGTGGGCATTTAGGTTGCTTCCATTACCTCGATATTGTAAATAGTGATGCAATGAACATTGCGGTGAATGTCTCTTTTTGATTTATGGTTTTGTCTGAGTATATGTCCAGTCCTGGGATTGCTGTATCATATGGTAATTCTATTATTAGTTTCTTAAGAAACTCCATATTGTTCTCCATAGTGACTGTATCAATTTATATTCCCAACAATAGTGGAAGAGTGTTCCTTTTCTCCACACCCTTTCCAGCATTTGTTGTTTGTAGATTTTCAGATGATGCCCATTCTAACAGGTGTGAGGTGATACCTCATTGTTGAGTCCATTTCGTTGAGCAACGGGTAGGTCTTGTCTATTACATATTTGGCTTATGGAACGGTATCTGTGCTAATTTCAAACTCTGGTTTTATGCAGCACCCCAACTCACCTTTCCCCTTAAGCAAGCATAAGTTGGTTTTCTAAACTTGAGACCCTGTTCTGTTTTGTAATTCAGTTCATGTGTAGCCAAGTTTACATTCCGTGCATTAGTGATACCTTATGATGTTTCTTTTTCTGTGTGACTTATTTCACTTAGAATCATCATGCCTCAATCCACTCATTATGCTGGTACAGGCCTGGTGACACAGATTTCATTGCTGAGTGGTATTCTGTTGTACATAAGTACCGCAACTTCTTTATCAATTATTTGTTCTCTGGGATATTTAACTTGTACTGTAGAAGAGGCTCCTGTAAACAGAGCCGTTGTAAATTTTGGGGTGGCTGTGTCTTTTTGATTTTAATTTCCCTAAGCTATAGGACCATAAGTGGAAATGCCCTAGATTCTGTTGCTTTGTTTTTCAGATGTATCAGGAAACACCATACACTTCTCCAGAGTGGCTGTTGGCAATGTACATCCCGCCCATAAGCATAACAAGGCTCCTTTTTCCCCATGGCCTGTCTTGCCTTTCTGGATTTTACACTTTTCTCAGTGGCCCTTTAGACCGGGGGGAAGTGACACTTCATAGTAGTTCGGATTTCCATTGCAAGCTTGCTTGGTTTGCCAAAAAGGGCGTATGTGTTTTTTCCTGAATATATTCAGGAACAAACTCATACGCCCTTTGTTGCCAAGTGCATCATTGTCGATGTTCTGCCTCTTTTCCTATGCTTTAAATGCAAATCCAGTCTACCTCCTGAAATCGGTTTCCTGCAATTCTGCCCCGCTTTCAAGTCCTCTTCGCAGCCTTACTTCAATATATTTTTGGACGTTATCTGTCATTTATAACTCTGCAGGTTTGTGAATTACAGGGTCCCTGAGCTCCTTTCTTCAACTCGCTTTCTTGTGAGCTGGCCGCAAACCCGCAAGACTGCTTCAGGCCCTAATCTGCTTCTGGCAGGGCACGCTGAGCCTTTGGTTAATTCCTCTTCCTGGTGGGAAATGAGTGTTAAATATGCCCGTCCAGACACCTACCTCACTCTCAACCCCTTGGTGATGTGGGTCCTCTGGTTTGTGGCCACTTTTGCTGGGTTCCTCACCTTTCAATGATGTGGCCCCACTAGTGTGAGGACACTCCTGCTTGGTTCTCATCCACGTGGTTATGTGGACCCCCTGGTGAGAGTCTGTTCCTGGCTTTGTTCCTCACCCACCTGTGAGGGAGACCCTCTGCTGATAGGTCACTCCTGCATGGCTGGCACACATTGCCTTGGTGAAGTCAGCCGTGTGGTGGCAGTTGGAGCGTGCTGGGAATCTCTTCCCCCGGTGATGAGGGCCCTCTTGCGTCAGGCCCTAACTGCTGGGCTCACCAACTTTTCTTAGGGAGCCCAGTGATGCTTTGGCACTCCTCTTAGGATCCCATCTCCATGGGGATGTGGGCCTTCTGCTCTGAGGTCCCAACGGCTGGGTTGTTCACATTTTCATGATGTGGGCTCTCTGGTGTTAGTTCACAGAAGCCTGGATCCCATAGCCTCTGTGCTCTTGGCTGCCTGCTGGGAGGTTCCAACTGCTGGATTCCTCACTTTTTTAATTTTTTGGGCCCTCTGTTGTGAGGATCCTCCTGCCTGCCTCACTCCCAGCCCCTTCGTGATGTGTGTCGTCTGGTTTGAGGCCACATGTGCTGGGTTCCTCACCTTTCGATGATGTGGGACCAATGGTCTTAGGAGACTCCTGCCTGGTTCACATCCCCTTGGTGATGTGGGCCCTCTGTTGAGAGTCTGATCCCGGCTGGGTTCCTCACCCATCTGTGAGGTAGGCCGTCTGATGTGAGGTCACTCTTGCCTGGCTTGCTCACCTCGCCTTGTGGACATGAGCCCTCTGGTGGCACTTGGAGCCTGCTGGGAGCCTCCTCTCCTCGGTGATGAGGGCCCTCTGGCATCAGGCCCTAACTGCTGGGCTCCCTACATTTTGTGATGTGCGCCCAGTGGTGCGAGGACACTCCAGCCAGGTTCACATCCCCATTGGGGTGTGGGCCTTCTGCTCTGAGGTCCCAAAGCCTGGGTTGCTCACAGTTTCATGATGTAGGCTCTCTGCTGTTAGTTCACTCCTGCCTGCATCCCATAGCTTCTGTGCTCTGGGCCGCCTGCTGGGAGGTTCCAACTGCTGGATTCCTCACCTTTCTTATTCTTTGGGCCCTCTGTTTTTAGGCTACTCCTGCCTGCCTCACTCCCATTCCCTTTGTGATATGTGTCCTCTGATTTGAGGCCACATGTGCTGGGTTCCGCACCTTTCGATGATGTGACCCCACTGGAGGGAAGACAGTCCTGACTGGTTCCCATCCCCTTGCTGATGTGGGCCCTCAGGTGAGAGTCTGATCCTGGCTGGGTTCCTCACCCTTCTGTGAGGTGGGCCCTCTGCTGTGAGGTCAATCATGCCTGTCTGGCACACGTCACCTTGGCGACGTGGGCCCTCTGGTGGCAGTTGGAGTGTGCTGGGATCCTCCTCCCCTCGGTGATGAGGGCCCTCTTGCCTTAGGCCATAACTGCTGGGCTCCCCACATTTTCTGATGTGCGCCAAGTGAGTGAGGAGACTCTTGCCAGGTTCCCATCCCCATGGCGATATGGGCCTTCTGCTCTGAGGTCAAAACGGCTGGCTTGCTCACAGTACCATGATGTGGGCCCTCTGCTGTGAGTTCACTCCGGCAAGGATCCCTTATCATCGGTGCTCTGAGCCGCCTGCTGGGAGGTTCCAACTGCTGGATTCCTCAACTTTTTTATTCTATGTGCCCTCTGTTGTGAGGCTCCTCCTGCCTGCCTCACTGCCAGCCCCTTGGTGATGACTGTCCTATGGCTTGAGGCCACATGTGCTGCGTTCCTCACCTTTCGATGATGTGACCCCACTCGTGTGAGGACACTCCTGCCTGGTTCCCATCCCCTTGGTGAGGTGGGCCCTCTGGCGAGAGTCTAATCCTGGCTGGGTTCCTCAACGTTCTGTGAGGTAGGCCCTCTGCTGTGAGGTCACTCCTGCCTGGCTGGCACACGTCACCTTGGAGACGTGAGCCCTCTGGTGGCAGTTGGAGCGTGCAGGGCGCCTCCTCCTCTCGGTGATGACGGCCCTCTGGCGTCAGGCCCTAAATGGTGGGCTCCCCACATTTTCTGATGTGCGCCCAGTGGTGCGAGGACACTCCAGCCAGGTTCCCATTCCCATGGGGATGTGGTCCTTCTGCGCTGAGGTCTCAACTCCTGGGTTGCTCACAGTTTTGTGATGTGGGTCCTCTGCTGTGAGTTCACTGTGGCCTGGATCCCATAGCCTCGGTGTTCTGGGCCGCCTGCTGGAAGGTCTAAATGCTGGAATCCTCACGTTTTTTATATTATGTGCCCTGTGTTGTGAGGCTACTCCTGCCTGCCTCACTCCAAGGCCCTTGGTGATGTGGGTCCTCTGGTTTGAGGACACATGTGCTGGGTTCCTCACCTTAAGATGATGAGGCCCCACTGGTGTGAGGATAATCCTGACTGGGTCCCATCCCCTTTGTGATGTGGGCCCTCTGGTGAGAGTCTGATCCTGGCTGGGTTCCTCACCCATCTGTGAGGTGGGCCCTCTACTATCAGGTAACTCTTGCCTGGGTTGCTCACCTCGCCTTGTTGACATGAGCCCTCTGGTGGCAATTGGACCCTGCTGGGAGCCTCCTCAGCTCTGTGATGAGGGCCCTCTGATGTCAGGCCCTAACTGCTGGGCTCCCCAACTTTTCTTAGTGAGCCCAGTGTTGCTCAAGCACTCCTCTTAGGTTCCCATCCCCATGGGGATGTGGGCCTTCTGCTCTGAGGTTCCAACGGCTGGGTTGATCACAATTTCATGATGTGGGCTCTCTGGTGTTAGTTCACTGTGGCCTGGATCCCATAGCCTCTGTGGTCTTGGCTGCCTGCTGGGAGGTTCCAACTGCTCGATTCCTCAACTTTTGTATTCTATGGGTCCTGTGTTGTGATGCTCCTCCTGCCTGCCTCACTCGCAACCCCTTCGTGATGTGGGTCTTCTGGTTTGAGGCCACATGTGCTGGGTTAGGCAACTTTCAATGATGTGGCCCCACTGGTGTGAGGACACTCCTGCCTGGTTCCCATCCCCTTGGTGATGTGGGCCTTCTGGTGACAGTCTTATCCTGGCTGAGTTCCTCACTCTTCTGTGAGGTAGGCCCTCTGCTGTGAGGTCAATCCTGCCTGACTTGCACACATCACCTTGGCGACGTGGGCCCTCTGTTGGCACATGGAACCTGCTGGGAGCCTCCTGCCCTCGGTGATGATGGCCCTCTAGCATCAGGCTCTAACTGCTGGGCTCCCCACGTTTTCTGATGTGAGCCCAGTGATGCCAGGACACTCCTGTCAGGTTCCCATCCCCATGGGGATGTGGGCTTTCTGCTCTGAGGTCCCAATGCCTGGGTTGCTCACAGTTTCATGATGTGGGCTCTCTGGTGTTAGTTAACTCCTGCCTGCATCCCATAGCTTCTGTGCTCTCGGCCGCCTGCTGGGAGGTTCCAAATGCTGGATTCCTCACTTTTTTTATTCTTTGGGCCCTCTGTTTTTAGGCTACTCCTACCTGCCTCACTCCCATCCCCTTTGTGATGTATGTCCTCTGATATGAGGCCACATGTGCTGGGTTCCTCACCTTTCGATGATGTGGTCCCACTGGTGGGAGGACAGTCCTGACTGGTTCCCATCCCCTTGGTGTTGTGGGCCCTCTGGTGAGAGTCTCATCCTGCCTCGGTTCCTCACCCTTCTGTGAGATAGGCCCTCTGCTGTGAGGTCACTACTGCCTGGCTGGTGCATGCCACCTTGTAGACGTGGGCCCTCTGTTGGCAGTTGGAACCTGCTGGGAGTCTCCTCCCCTCAGTTATGAGGGCCCCCTGGCATCAGGCCCTAACTGCTGGGCTCCTAACATTTTCTGATATGTGCTAAGTGGTGCAAAGCCACTCCTGCCAGGTTCCCATCCCAATGGGGATGTGGGCCTTCTGTTCTGAGGTCCCAACAGCTGGGCTGCTCACAGGTTCATGATGTGGGCCCTCTGCTGTGAGTTCACTGCGGCCTGGATCCCATAGCCTCGGTGCTCTGGGCCACTTGCTGGGAGGTTCCAACTGCTGGATTCCTCAACTTTTATATTCTATGGACCCTGTGTTGTGAGGCCAGTCCTGCCAGCCTCATTCCGAACCCCTTGGTGATGTGGTTCCTCTGGTTTGAGGACACATGTGCTGGGATCCTCACCTTTCGATGATGTTGTCCCACTGGTGTGGGGACACTCCTGCCTGGTTCCCATCCCCTTGGTGATGTGGGCCCTCTGGTGAGAGTCTGATCCTGGCTGTGTTCCTCACCCTTCTGTGAGGTGGGCCCTCTGCTGTGAGGTCACTCCTGCCAGGCTGGCACACATCGCCTTGGCGACGTTGGCCCTCTGGTGGCAGCTGGAGCCTGCTGGGAGTCTCCTCCTCTCGGTGATGAGTGCCCTCTAGCGTCAGGCCCTAACTTCTGAGCACCCCACGTTTTCTGATGTGAGCCCAGTGATGCCAGGACACTCCTGTCATGTTCCCATCACCATGGGGATGTGGGCCTTCTGCTCTGAGGTCCCAATGTCTGGGTTGCTCACAGTTTCATGATGTGGGCTGTCTGGTGTTAGTTCACTCTGGCCTGGTTCCTCTAGCCTCTGTGCTCTGGGCCGCCTGCTGGGAGGTTCCAACTGCTGGATTCCTCACCTTTCTTATTTTTGGGCCCTCTGTTATGAGGCTCCTCCTGCCTGCCTCACTCCCAGCCCCTTGGTGATGGGTGTCCTATGGTTTGAAGCCACATGTTCTGGGTTCCTCACCTTTAGATGATGTGGCCCTACTCATGTGAGGACACTCCTGCCTGGTTCCAATCCATTTGGTGATGTGGGCCCTCTGGTGCGAGTCTGATCCTGACTGGGTTCGTCACACTTCTCTGAGGTGGACCCTCTGCTGTGAGGTCATTCGTGCCTGGTTGGCACACATCGCCTTGGCGACGTCAGCCCTCTGGTGGCAGTTGGAGCCTGCTGGGAGCCTCCTTCCCTTGGTGATGAGGGTCCTCTGGCGTCAGGCCCTAACTGCTGGTCGCCCAAAATTTTCTGATACGTTCTCAGTGGTGCGAGGACACTCCTACCAGAATTCCATCCCCATGGGGATGTGGGCCTCCTGCTCTGAGGTCCCAATGGCTGGGTTGCTCAGTTTCATGACATGGGCCCTCTTCTGTGAGTTCACTGTGGCCTGGATCCCATAGCCTCGGTGCTCTGGGCTGCCTGCTGGGAGGTTCCAACTGCTGGATTCCTCACTTTTTTATTCTATGTGCCCAGTGTTGTGAGGCTACTCCTGCCTGCCTCACTCCGAGGTCCTTGGTGATGTGGGTCCTCTGGTTTGAGGACACATGTGCTGAGTACCTCAGCTTTCGATGATGTGGCCCCACTGATGTGAAGACACTCCTGCCTGGTTCCCATCCCCTTGGTGATGTGGGCCCTCTGGTGAGAGTCTGATGTTGGCTGGGTTTCTCACCCTTCTGTGAGGTGGGACCTCTGCTGTGAGGTAACTCCTGCCTGGCATGCTAACGTTGCCTTGGCAATGTGAGCCCTCAGGTGGCAGTTGGAGCCTGCTGGGAATCTCCTCCCCTCAGTTATGAGAGCTCTGGATAAAACACATATGCCTTTTTTTGCCAAGTGCATTATTTTCCAAGTTCTGTCTCTTTTCCTATGCTTTAAGAGCTACTCCCGTGTACGTTTTGAAATCAATTTCCAGCAATTCTGCCCTGCATTCAAGTCCTCTTCGCAGCCTTACTTCAGCATAATTTTGGATGATAGCTGTCATTTATAACTCCGCAGGTTTCTGAATTACAGTGTCCCTGAGCTCCTTTCTTCAACTCGCTTTCTTGTGAGCTGGCCGCAACACCGCAGGATCTCCTCAGGCCCTAATTTAGTTCCAGCATGGCACGCGGAGCCTTTGGTTAATTCCTCTTCCTGGTGGGAAATGAGAGTTAAATTTGCCCGTCCGGACACCTCCACCTAGTCTCTCATTGGTTCTCCCTATTCCTGTTCATTTTCCACAGAAATTGCAAACTGGGCCAAACAGGAGGTTAAAGGCACTGACTCTCCAAGTGGGGAGAGTGTTAGTAAAGCGTCTGGAATGTTGCACCCGAGTACCAGGGGACGAAAACTGAGACACATTTGAACACGTTTTCCGATCACACGGTGGATCATACTCTGGGTTCCACAGGCATGTTTTAGCTGAAGGAAGAATCCCTTAAACAGGGAGAGTTGAGACCCATGGAATGGGTACCATGCAATATGACTTCAAAGGGTCTGCATTTGCTCACCGAACCTCACCAATCCTATCACTGCTGCGTTTATGCCGCTGTACACACGCTTGATTCTCTTTCGGAGACATATAAATCCATAGGTTTTAAGATTCTTACTAGTCAGGTAGATTCTTACTAGTCAGGAATATTCTTAGGCGTTTAATATGGGGTGTTGAGTCCACTTCGTTGAGCAAGGAGTAGCTCTTGTCTATTACATATTTGGCTTATGGAACGGTATCTGTGCTAATTTCAATCTCTGGTTTCATGCAGCACCCCAACTCACCCGTCCCCTTAAGCAAGCATAAGTTGGTTTTCTACATTTGACACCCTGTTCTGTTTTGTAATTCAGTTCTTGTGTAGCCAAGTTTACATTCCGTGTATTAGTGATATCTTATGATGTTTCTTTTTCTGTGTGACTAATTTCACTTAGAATCATCGTACCTGAATCCACTCATTATGCTGCTACGGGCCTGATGACATAGATTTCATTGCTGAGTGATATTGCATTGTACATAAGTACCACAACTTCTTTATCCATTTTTCGCTTTCTGTGATATTGAACTTGTTCGGTAAACGAGGTTCTTGTAAACAGAGCCGTCCCAAACTTTGGGGTGGCTGTGTCTTTTTGATTTTAATTTCCCTAAGCTATAGGACCATAAGTGGAAGTGCCCTAGGCTCTGTTGCTTTGTTTTTTGGATGTTTCAGGAAACACCATACACTTCTCCAGAGTGGCTGCTGGCAATTTACATCCTGCCCATCAGCATAACTAGGCTCCCAGTTCTCCATGGCCTGTCCTGCCTTTCTGGATTTTACACTTTTTACAGATGGCCCTTTTGACCGGGGGGCAGTGAGACTTCATTGTAGTGCAGATTTCCTTTGCAAGCTTGCTTGTTTGGCCAAAAAGGGCGTATGCGTTTTTTCTTGAATATATTCAGGAAAAAACGCATACGCCCTTTTTGGCCAAGTGCATCATTGTGGACGTTCTGCCTCTTTTCCTATGCTTTACATGCAATTCCAGTCTACCTCCTGAAATTGGTTTCCTGCAATTCTGCCCTGCTTTCAACTCCTCTTGGCATCCTAATTCAATATATTTTTGGAAGATAGCTGTCATTTATAACTCTGCAGGTTTGTGAATTACAGTGCCCCTGAGCTCCTTTCTTCAACTCGCTTTCTTGTGAGCTCGCCGCAACACTGCAGGATTGCTTCAGGCCCTAGTTTGGTTCCGGCACGGCATGCTGAGCCTTTGGTTAATTCCTCTTCCTGGTGGGAAATGAGAATTAAATTGGCCCGTCCGGACACCTCCACCTAATCTCTCATTGGTTCTCCCTATTCCTGTTCATCTTCCGCAGAAATTGCTAACTGGGCCAAACAGGAGGTTAAAGGCACTGACTCTCCAAGTGGGGAGAGTGTTAGTAAAGCGTCTGGAATGTTGCCCCCGAGTACCAGGAGACCAAAACTGAGACACATTTGAACACGTTTTCCGACCACATGGTGGATCATACTCTGGGTTCCACATGCATGTTTTAGCTGAAGGAAGAATCCCTTAAACATGGAGAGTTGAGACCCATGGAACGGGTACCATGCAATATGACTTCAAAGGGTCTGCATTTGCTCACCGAACCTCACCAATCCTATCACTGCTGCGTTTATGCCGCTGTACACACGCTTGATTCTCTTTCGGAGACATATAAATCCATAGGTTTTAAGATTCTTACTAGTCAGGTAGATTCTTACTAGTCAGGTATATTCTTAGGCGTTTAATATGGGGTGTTGAGTCCACTTCATTGAGCAAGGAGTAGCTCTTGTCTATTACATATTTGGCTTATGGAACGGTATCTGTGCTCATTTCAATCTCTGGTTTTATGCAGCACCCCAACTCACCCGTCCCCTTAAGCAAGCATAAGTTGGTTTTCTACATTTGACACCCTGTTCTGTTTTGTAATTCAGTTCTTGTGTAGCCAAGTTTACATTCCGTGTATTAGTGATATCTTATGATGTTTCTTTTTCTGTGTGACTAATTTCACTTAGAATCATCGTACCTGAATCCACTCATTATGCTGCTACGGGCCTGATGACATAGATTTCATTGCTGAGTGATATTGCATTGTACGTAAGTACCACAATTTCTTTATCCATTTTTCGCTTTCTGTGATATTGAACTTGTACCGTAAACGAGGTTCTTGTAAACAGAGCCGTCCCAAACTTTGGGGTGGCTGTGTCTTTTTGATTTTAATTTCCCTAAGCTATAGGACCATAAGTGGAAGTGCCCTAGGCTCTGTTGCTTTGTTTTTTGGATGTTTCAGGAAACACCATACACTTCTCCAGAGTGGCTGCTGGCAATTTACATCCCGCCCATCAGCATAACAAGGCTCCCAGTTCTCAATGGACTGTCCTGCCTTTCTGGATTTTACACTTTTTTCAGATGGCCCTTTTGACCAGGGGGCAGTGAGACTTCATTGTAGTGCAGATTTCCTTTGCAAGCTTGCTTGGTTGGCCAAAAAGGGCGTATGCGTTTTTCCCTGAATATATTCAGGAAAAAACGCATACGCCCTTTTTGGCCAAGTGTATCATTGTGGACGTTCTGCCTCTTTTCCTATGCTTTACATGCAATTCCAGTCTACCTCCTGAAATCGGTTTCCTGCAATTCTGCCCCGCTTTCAACTCCTCTTGGCAGCCTTACTTCAATATATTTTTGGAAGATAGCTGTCATTTATAACTCTGCAGGTTTGTGAATTACAGTGCCCCTGAGCTCCTTTCTTCAACTCGCTTTCTTGTGAGCTGGCCGCAACACCGCAGGATTGCTTCAGGCCCTAGTTTGGTTCCGGCACGGCATGCTGAGCCTTTGGTTAATTCCTCTTCCTGGTGGGAAATGAGAGTTAAATTTGCCCGTCCAGACACCTACCTCACTCTCAACCCCTTGGTGATGTGGGTCCTCTGGTTTGTGGCCACTTTTGCTGGGTTCCTCACCTTTCAATGATGTGGCCCCACTAGTGTGAGGACACTCCTGCTTGGTTCTCATCCACGTGGTTATGTGGACCCCCTGGTGAGAGTCTGTTCCTGGCTTTGTTCCTCACCCACCTGTGAGGGAGACCCTCTGCTGATAGGTCACTCCTGCATGGCTGGCACACATTGCCTTGGTGAAGTCAGCCGTGTGGTGGCAGTTGGAGCGTGCTGGGAATCTCTTCCCCCGGTGATGAGGGCCCTCTTGCGTCAGGCCCTAACTGCTGGGCTCACCAACTTTTCTTAGGGAGCCCAGTGATGCTTTGGCACTCCTCTTAGGATCCCATCTCCATGGGGATGTGGGCCTTCTGCTCTGAGGTCCCAACGGCTGGGTTGTTCACATTTTCATGATGTGGGCTCTCTGGTGTTAGTTCACAGAAGCCTGGATCCCATAGCCTCTGTGCTCTTGGCTGCCTGCTGGGAGGTTCCAACTGCTGGATTCCTCACTTTTTTAATTTTTTGGGCCCTCTGTTGTGAGGATCCTCCTGCCTGCCTCACTCCCAGCCCCTTCGTGATGTGTGTCGTCTGGTTTGAGGCCACATGTGCTGGGTTCCTCACCTTTCGATGATGTGGGACCAATGGTCTTAGGAGACTCCTGCCTGGTTCACATCCCCTTGGTGATGTGGGCCCTCTGTTGAGAGTCTGATCCCGGCTGGGTTCCTCACCCATCTGTGAGGTAGGCCGTCTGATGTGAGGTCACTCTTGCCTGGCTTGCTCACCTCGCCTTGTGGACATGAGCCCTCTGGTGGCACTTGGAGCCTGCTGGGAGCCTCCTCTCCTCGGTGATGAGGGCCCTCTGGCATCAGGCCCTAACTGCTGGGCTCCCTACATTTTGTGATGTGCGCCCAGTGGTGCGAGGACACTCCAGCCAGGTTCACATCCCCATTGGGGTGTGGGCCTTCTGCTCTGAGGTCCCAAAGCCTGGGTTGCTCACAGTTTCATGATGTAGGCTCTCTGCTGTTAGTTCACTCCTGCCTGCATCCCATAGCTTCTGTGCTCTGGGCCGCCTGCTGGGAGGTTCCAACTGCTGGATTCCTCACCTTTCTTATTCTTTGGGCCCTCTGTTTTTAGGCTACTCCTGCCTGCCTCACTCCCATTCCCTTTGTGATATGTGTCCTCTGATTTGAGGCCACATGTGCTGGGTTCCGCACCTTTCGATGATGTGACCCCACTGGAGGGAAGACAGTCCTGACTGGTTCCCATCCCCTTGCTGATGTGGGCCCTCAGGTGAGAGTCTGATCCTGGCTGGGTTCCTCACCCTTCTGTGAGGTGGGCCCTCTGCTGTGAGGTCAATCATGCCTGTCTGGCACACGTCACCTTGGCGACGTGGGCCCTCTGGTGGCAGTTGGAGTGTGCTGGGATCCTCCTCCCCTCGGTGATGAGGGCCCTCTTGCCTTAGGCCATAACTGCTGGGCTCCCCACATTTTCTGATGTGCGCCAAGTGAGTGAGGAGACTCTTGCCAGGTTCCCATCCCCATGGCGATATGGGCCTTCTGCTCTGAGGTCAAAACGGCTGGCTTGCTCACAGTACCATGATGTGGGCCCTCTGCTGTGAGTTCACTCCGGCAAGGATCCCTTATCATCGGTGCTCTGAGCCGCCTGCTGGGAGGTTCCAACTGCTGGATTCCTCAACTTTTTTATTCTATGTGCCCTCTGTTGTGAGGCTCCTCCTGCCTGCCTCACTGCCAGCCCCTTGGTGATGACTGTCCTATGGCTTGAGGCCACATGTGCTGCGTTCCTCACCTTTCGATGATGTGACCCCACTCGTGTGAGGACACTCCTGCCTGGTTCCCATCCCCTTGGTGAGGTGGGCCCTCTGGCGAGAGTCTAATCCTGGCTGGGTTCCTCAACGTTCTGTGAGGTAGGCCCTCTGCTGTGAGGTCACTCCTGCCTGGCTGGCACACGTCACCTTGGAGACGTGAGCCCTCTGGTGGCAGTTGGAGCGTGCAGGGCGCCTCCTCCTCTCGGTGATGACGGCCCTCTGGCGTCAGGCCCTAAATGGTGGGCTCCCCACATTTTCTGATGTGCGCCCAGTGGTGCGAGGACACTCCAGCCAGGTTCCCATTCCCATGGGGATGTGGTCCTTCTGCGCTGAGGTCTCAACTCCTGGGTTGCTCACAGTTTTGTGATGTGGGCCCTCTGCTGTGAGTTCACTGTGGCCTGGATCCCATAGCCTCGGTGTTCTGGGCCGCCTGCTGGAAGGTCTAAATGCTGGAATCCTCACGTTTTTTATATTATGTGCCCTGTGTTGTGAGGCTACTCCTGCCTGCCTCACTCCAAGGCCCTTGGTGATGTGGGTCCTCTGGTTTGAGGACACATGTGCTGGGTTCCTCACCTTAAGATGATGAGGCCCCACTGGTGTGAGGATAATCCTGACTGGGTCCCATCCCCTTTGTGATGTGGGCCCTCTGGTGAGAGTCTGATCCTGGCTGGGTTCCTCACCCATCTGTGAGGTGGGCCCTCTACTATCAGGTAACTCTTGCCTGGGTTGCTCACCTCGCCTTGTTGACATGAGCCCTCTGGTGGCAATTGGACCCTGCTGGGAGCCTCCTCAGCTCTGTGATGAGGGCCCTCTGATGTCAGGCCCTAACTGCTGGGCTCCCCAACTTTTCTTAGTGAGCCCAGTGTTGCTCAAGCACTCCTCTTAGGTTCCCATCCCCATGGGGATGTGGGCCTTCTGCTCTGAGGTTCCAACGGCTGGGTTGATCACAATTTCATGATGTGGGCTCTCTGGTGTTAGTTCACTGTGGCCTGGATCCCATAGCCTCTGTGGTCTTGGCTGCCTGCTGGGAGGTTCCAACTGCTCGATTCCTCAACTTTTGTATTCTATGGGTCCTGTGTTGTGATGCTCCTCCTGCCTGCCTCACTCGCAACCCCTTCGTGATGTGGGTCTTCTGGTTTGAGGCCACATGTGCTGGGTTAGGCAACTTTCAATGATGTGGCCCCACTGGTGTGAGGACACTCCTGCCTGGTTCCCATCCCCTTGGTGATGTGGGCCTTCTGGTGACAGTCTTATCCTGGCTGAGTTCCTCACTCTTCTGTGAGGTAGGCCCTCTGCTGTGAGGTCAATCCTGCCTGACTTGCACACATCACCTTGGCGACGTGGGCCCTCTGTTGGCACATGGAACCTGCTGGGAGCCTCCTGCCCTCGGTGATGATGGCCCTCTAGCATCAGGCTCTAACTGCTGGGCTCCCCACGTTTTCTGATGTGAGCCCAGTGATGCCAGGACACTCCTGTCAGGTTCCCATCCCCATGGGGATGTGGGCTTTCTGCTCTGAGGTCCCAATGCCTGGGTTGCTCACAGTTTCATGATGTGGGCTCTCTGGTGTTAGTTAACTCCTGCCTGCATCCCATAGCTTCTGTGCTCTCGGCCGCCTGCTGGGAGGTTCCAAATGCTGGATTCCTCACTTTTTTTATTCTTTGGGCCCTCTGTTTTTAGGCTACTCCTACCTGCCTCACTCCCATCCCCTTTGTGATGTATGTCCTCTGATATGAGGCCACATGTGCTGGGTTCCTCACCTTTCGATGATGTGGTCCCACTGGTGGGAGGACAGTCCTGACTGGTTCCCATCCCCTTGGTGTTGTGGGCCCTCTGGTGAGAGTCTCATCCTGCCTCGGTTCCTCACCCTTCTGTGAGATAGGCCCTCTGCTGTGAGGTCACTACTGCCTGGCTGGTGCATGCCACCTTGTAGACGTGGGCCCTCTGTTGGCAGTTGGAACCTGCTGGGAGTCTCCTCCCCTCAGTTATGAGGGCCCCCTGGCATCAGGCCCTAACTGCTGGGCTCCTAACATTTTCTGATATGTGCTAAGTGGTGCAAAGCCACTCCTGCCAGGTTCCCATCCCAATGGGGATGTGGGCCTTCTGTTCTGAGGTCCCAACAGCTGGGCTGCTCACAGGTTCATGATGTGGGCCCTCTGCTGTGAGTTCACTGCGGCCTGGATCCCATAGCCTCGGTGCTCTGGGCCACTTGCTGGGAGGTTCCAACTGCTGGATTCCTCAACTTTTATATTCTATGGACCCTGTGTTGTGAGGCCAGTCCTGCCAGCCTCATTCCGAACCCCTTGGTGATGTGGTTCCTCTGGTTTGAGGACACATGTGCTGGGATCCTCACCTTTCGATGATGTTGTCCCACTGGTGTGGGGACACTCCTGCCTGGTTCCCATCCCCTTGGTGATGTGGGCCCTCTGGTGAGAGTCTGATCCTGGCTGTGTTCCTCACCCTTCTGTGAGGTGGGCCCTCTGCTGTGAGGTCACTCCTGCCAGGCTGGCACACATCGCCTTGGCGACGTTGGCCCTCTGGTGGCAGCTGGAGCCTGCTGGGAGTCTCCTCCTCTCGGTGATGAGTGCCCTCTAGCGTCAGGCCCTAACTTCTGAGCACCCCACGTTTTCTGATGTGAGCCCAGTGATGCCAGGACACTCCTGTCATGTTCCCATCACCATGGGGATGTGGGCCTTCTGCTCTGAGGTCCCAATGTCTGGGTTGCTCACAGTTTCATGATGTGGGCTGTCTGGTGTTAGTTCACTCTGGCCTGGTTCCTCTAGCCTCTGTGCTCTGGGCCGCCTGCTGGGAGGTTCCAACTGCTGGATTCCTCACCTTTCTTATTTTTGGGCCCTCTGTTATGAGGCTCCTCCTGCCTGCCTCACTCCCAGCCCCTTGGTGATGGGTGTCCTATGGTTTGAAGCCACATGTTCTGGGTTCCTCACCTTTAGATGATGTGGCCCTACTCATGTGAGGACACTCCTGCCTGGTTCCAATCCATTTGGTGATGTGGGCCCTCTGGTGCGAGTCTGATCCTGACTGGGTTCGTCACACTTCTCTGAGGTGGACCCTCTGCTGTGAGGTCATTCGTGCCTGGTTGGCACACATCGCCTTGGCGACGTCAGCCCTCTGGTGGCAGTTGGAGCCTGCTGGGAGCCTCCTTCCCTTGGTGATGAGGGTCCTCTGGCGTCAGGCCCTAACTGCTGGTCGCCCAAAATTTTCTGATACATTCTCAGTGGTGCGAGGACACTCCTACCAGAATTCCATCCCCATGGGGATGTGGGCCTCCTGCTCTGAGGTCCCAATGGCTGGGTTGCTCAGTTTCATGACATGGGCCCTCTTCTGTGAGTTCACTGTGGCCTGGATCCCATAGCCTCGGTGCTCTGGGCCGCCTGCTGGGAGGTTCCAACTGCTGGATTCCTCACTTTTTTATTCTATGTGCCCAGTGTTGTGAGGCTACTCCTGCCTGCCTCACTCCGAGGTCCTTGGTGATGTGGGTCCTCTGGTTTGAGGACACATGTGCTGAGTACCTCAGCTTTCGATGATGTGGCCCCACTGATGTGAAGACACTCCTGCCTGGTTCCCATCCCCTTGGTGATGTGGGCCCTCTGGTGAGAGTCTGATGTTGGCTGGGTTTCTCACCCTTCTGTGAGGTGGGACCTCTGCTGTGAGGTAACTCCTGCCTGGCATGCTAACGTTGCCTTGGCAATGTGAGCCCTCAGGTGGCAGTTGGAGCCTGCTGGGAATCTCCTCCCCTCAGTTATGAGAGCTCTGGATAAAACACATATGCCTTTTTTTGCCAAGTGCATTATTTTCCAAGTTCTGTCTCTTTTCCTATGCTTTAAGAGCTACTCCCGTGTACGTTTTGAAATCAATTTCCAGCAATTCTGCCCTGCATTCAAGTCCTCTTCGCAACCTTACTTCAGCATAATTTTGGATGATAGCTGTCATTTATAACTCCGCAGGTTTCTGAATTACAGTGTCCCTGAGCTCCTTTCTTCAACTCGCTTTCTTGTGAGCTGGCCGCAACACCGCAGGATCTCCTCAGGCCCTAATTTAGTTCCAGCATGGCACGCGGAGCCTTTGGTTAATTCCTCTTCCTGGTGGGAAATGAGAGTTAAATTTGCCCGTCCAGACACCTCCACCTAGTCTCTCATTGGTTCTCCCTATTCCTGTTCATTTTCCACAGAAATTGCAAACTGGGCCAAACAGGAGGTTAAAGGCACTGACTCTCCAAGTGGGGAGAGTGTTAGTAAAGCGTCTGGAATGTTGCACCCGAGTACCAGGGGACGAAAACTGAGACACATTTGAACACGTTTTCCGATCACACGGTGGATCATACTCTGGGTTCCACAGGCATGTTTTAGCTGAAGGAAGAATCCCTTAAACAGGGAGAGTTGAGACCCATGGAATGGGTACCATGCAATATGACTTCAAAGGGTCTGCATTTGCTCACCGAACCTCACCAATCCTATCACTGCTGCGTTTATGCCGCTGTACACACGCTTGATTCTCTTTCGGAGACATATAAATCCATAGGTTTTCAGATTCTTACTAGTCAGGTAGATTCTTACTAGTCAGGAATATTCTTAGGCGTTTAATATGGGGTGTTGAGTCCACTTCGTTGAGCAAGGAGTAGCTCTTGTCTATTACATATTTGGCTTATGGAACGGTATCTGTGCTCATTTCAATCTCTGGTTTCATGCAGCACCCCAACTCACCCGTCCCCTTAAGCAAGCATAAGTTGGTTTTCTACATTTGACACCCTGTTCTGTTTTGTAATTCAGTTCTTGTGTAGCCAAGTTTACATTCCGTGTATTAGTGATATCTTATGATGTTTCTTTTTCTGTGTGACTAATTTCACTTAGAATCATCGTACCTGAATCCACTCATTATGCTGCTACGGGCCTGATGACATAGATTTCATTGCTGAGTGATATTGCATTGTACATAAGTACCACAACTTCTTTATCCATTTTTCGCTTTCTGTGATATTGAACTTGTTCGGTAAACGAGGTTCTTGTAAACAGAGCCGTCCCAAACTTTGGGGTGGCTGTGTCTTTTTGATTTTAATTTCCCTAAGCTATAGGACCATAAGTGGAAGTGCCCTAGGCTCTGTTGCTTTGTTTTTTGGATGTTTCAGGAAACACCATACACTTCTCCAGAGTGGCTGCTGGCAATTTACATCCCGCCCATCAGCATAACAAGGCTCCCAGTTCTCCATGGCCTGTCCTGCCTTTCTGGATTTTACACTTTTTTCAGATGGCCTTTTTGACCGGGGGGCAGTGAGACTTCATTGTAGTGCAGATTTCCTTTGCAAGCTTGCTTGGTTGGCCAAAAAGGGCGTATGCGTTTTTTCCTGAATATATTCAGGGAAAAACGCATACGCCATTTTTGGCCAAGTGCATCATTGTTGACGTTCTGCCTCTTTTCCTATGCTTTACATGCAATTCCAGTGTACCTCCAGAAATCGGTTTCCTGCAATTCTGCCCCGCTTTCAACTCCTCTTGGCAGCCTTACTTCAATATATTTTTGGAAGATAGCTGTCCTTTATAACTCTGCAGGTTTGTGAATTACAGTGCCCCTGAGCTCCTTTCTTCAACTCGCTTTCTTGTGAGCTGGCCGCAACACCGCAGGATTGCTTCTGGCCCTAGTGTGGTTCCGGCATGGCACGCTGAGCCTTTGGTTAATTCCTCTTCCTGGTGAGAAATGAGAGTTAAATTTGCCCATCCGGACACCTCCACCTAGTCTGTCATTGGTTCTCCCTATTCCTGTTCATTTTCCACAGAAATTGCAAACTGGGCCAAACAGGAGGTTAAAGGCACTGACTCTCCAAGTTGGGAGAGTGTTAGTAAAGCGTCTGGAATGTTGCACCCGAGTACCAGGGGACGAAAACTGAGACACATTTGAACAAGTTTCCCGATCACACGGTGGATCATACTCTGGGTTCCACATGCATGTTTTAGCTGAAGGAAGAATCCCTTAAACCTGGAGAGTTGAGACCCATGGAATGGGTACCATGCAATATGACTTCAAAGGGTCTGCATTTGCTCACCGAACCTCAGCAATCCTATCACTGCTGCGTTTATGCCGCTGTACACACGCTTGATTCTCTTTCGGAGACATATAAATCCATAGGTTTTAAGATTCTTACTAGTCAGGTAGATTCTTACTAGTCAGGTATATTCTTAGGCGTTTAATATGGGGTGTTGAGTCCACTTCGTTGAGCAAGGAGTAGCTCTTGTCTATTACATATTTGGCTTATGGAACTGTATCTGTGCTCATTTCAATCTCTGGTTTTATGCAGCACCCCAACTCACCCGTCCCCTTAAGCAAGCATAAGTTGGTTTTCTACATTTGACACCCTGTTCTGTTTTGTAATTCAGTTCTTGTGTAGCCAAGTTTACATTCCATGTATTAGTGATATCTTATGATGTTTCATTTTCTGTGTGACTAATTTCACTTAGAATCATCGTACCTGAATCCACTCATGCTGTTACGGGCCTGATGACATAGATTTCATTGCTGAGTGATATTGCATTGTACGTAAGTACCACAATTTCTTTATCCATTTTTCGCTCTCTGTGATATTGAACTTGTACCATAAACGAGGTTCTTGTAAACAGAGCCGTCCCAAACTTTGGGGTGGCTGTGTCTTTTTGATTTTAATTTCCCTAAGCTATAAGACCATAAGTGAAAGTGCCCTAGGCTCTGTTGCTTTGTTTTTTGGATGTTTCAGGAAACACCATACACTTCTCCAGAGTGGCTGCTGGCAATTTACATCCCGCCCATCAGCATAACTAGGCTCCCAGTTCTCCATGGCCTGTCCTGCCTTTCTGGATTTTACACTTTTTACAGATGGCCCTTTTGACCGGGGGGCAGTGAGACTTCATTGTAGTGCAGATTTCCTTTGCAAGCTTGCTTGTTTGGCCAAAAAGGGCGTATGCGTTTTTTCTTGAATATATTCAGGAAAAAACGCATATGCACTTTTTGGCCAAGTGCATCATTGTGGACGTTCTGCCTCTTTTCCTATGCTTTACATGCAATTCCAGTCTACCTCCTGAAATCGGTTTCCTGCAATTCTGCCCCGCTTTCAACTCCTCTTGGCATCCTAATTCAATATATTTTTGGAAGATAGCTGTCATTTATAACTCTGCAGGTTTGTGAATTACAGTGCCCCTGAGCTCCTTTCTTCAACTCGCTTTCTTGTGAGCTGGCCGCAACACTGCAGGATTGCTTCAGGCCCTAGTTTGGTTCCGGCACGGCATGCTGAGCCTTTGGTTAATTCCTCTTCCTGGTGGGAAATGAGAGTTAAATTTGCCCGTCCGGACACCTCCACCTAATCTCTCATTGGTTCTCCCTATTCCTGTTCATCTTCCGCAGAAATTGCTAACTGGGCCAAACAGGAGGTTAAAGGCACTGACTCTCCAAGTGGGGAGAGTGTTAGTAAATCGTCTGGAATGTTGCACCCGAGTACCAGGGGACCAAAACTGAGACACATTTGAACACGTTTTCCGACCACATGGTGGATCATACTCTGGGTTCCACATGCATGTTTTAGCTGAAGGAAGAATCCCTTAAACATGGAGAGTTGAGACCCATGGAATGGGTACCATGCAATATGACTTCAAAGGGTCTGCATTTGCTCACCGAACCTCACCAATCCTATCACTGCTGCGTTTATGCCGCTGTACACACGCTTGATTCTCTTTCGGAGACATGTAAATCCATAGGTTTTAAGATTCTTACTAGTCAGGTAGATTCTTACTAGTCAGGTATATTCTTAGGCGTTTAATATGGGGTGTTGAGTCCACTTCATTGAGCAAGGAGTAGCTCTTGTCTATTACATATTTGGCTTATGGAATGGTATCTGTGCTCATTTCAATCTCTGGTTTTATGCAGCACCCCAACTCACCCGTCCCCTTAAGCAAGCATAAGTTGGTTTTCTACATTTGACACCCTGTTCTGTTTTGTAATTCAGTTCTTGTGTAGCCAAGTTTACATTCCGTGTATTAGTGATATCTTATGATGTTTCTTTTTCTGTGTGACTAATTTCACTTAGAATCATCGTACCTGAATCCACTCATTATGCTGCTACGGGCCTGATGACATAGATTTCATTGCTGAGTGATATTGCATTGTACGTAAGTACCACAATTTCTTTATCCATTTTTCGCTTTCTGTGATATTGAACTTGTACCGTAAACGAGGTTCTTGTAAACAGAGCCGTCCCAAACTTTGGGGTGGCTGTGTCTTTTTGATTTTAATTTCCCTAAGCTATAGGACCATAAGTGGAAGTGCCCTAGGCTCTGTTGCTTTGTTTTTTGGATGTTTCAGGAAACACCATACACTTCTCCAGAGTGGCTGCTGGCAATTTACATCCCGCCCATCAGCATAACTAGGCTCCCAGTTCTCCATGGCCTGTCCTGCCTTTCTGGATTTTACACTTTTTTCAGATGGCCCTTTTGACCGGGGGGCAGTGAGACTTCATTGTAGTGCAGATTTCCTTTGCAAGCTTGCTTGGTTGGCCAAAAAGGGCGTATGCGTTTTTTCCTGAATATATTCAGGAAAAAACGCATACGCCCTTTTTGGCCAAGTGCATCATTGTGGACGTTCTGCCTCTTTTCCTATGCTTTACATGTAATTCCAGTCTACCTCCTGAAATCGGTTTCCTGCAATTCTGCCCCCCTTTCAACTCCTCTTGGCAGCCTTACTTCAATATATTTTTGGAAGATAGCTGTCCTTTATAACTCTGCAGGTTTGTGAATTACAGTGCCCCTGAGCTCCTTTCTTCAACTCGCTTTCTTGTGAGCTGGCCGCAACACCGCAGGATTGCTTCTGGTCCTAGTGTGGTTCCGGCACGGCATGCTGAGCCTTTGGTTAATTCCTCTTCGTGGTGCGAAATGAGAGTTAAATTTGCCCGTCTGGACACCTCCACCTAGTCTCTCATTGGTTCTCCCTATTCCTGTTCATTTTCCACAGAAATTGCAAACTGGGCCAAACAGGAGGTTAAAGGCACTGACTCTCCAAGTGGGGAGAGTGTTAGTAAAGCGTCTGGAATGTTGCACCCGAGTACCAGGAAACGAAAATTGAGACACATTTGAACACGTTTTCCGATCACACGGTGGATCATACTCTGGGTACCACATGCATGTTTTAGCTGAAGGAAGAATCCCTTAAACAGGGAGAGTTGAGACCCATGGAATGGGTACCATGCAATATGACTTCAAAGGGTCTGCATTTGCTCACCGAACCTCACCAATCCTATCACTGCTACGTTTATGCCTCTGTACACACGCTTGATTCTCTTTCAGAGACATATAAATCCATAGGTTTTAAGATTCTTACTAGTCAGGTAGATTCTTACTAGTCAGGTATATTGTTAGGCGTTTAATATGGGGTGTTGAGTCCACTTCGTTGAGCAAGGAGTAGCTCTTGTCTATTACATATTTGGCTTATGGAACGGTATCTGTGCTAATTTCAATCTCTGGTTTTATGCAGCACCCCAACTGACCCGTCCCCTGAAGCTAGCATAAGTTGGTTTTCTACATTTGACACCCTGTTCTGTTTTGTAATTCAGTTCTTGTGTAGCCAAGTTTACATTCCGTGTATTAGTGATATCTTATGATGTTTCTTTTTCTGTGTGACTAATTTCACTTAGAATCATCGTACCTGAATCCACTCATTATGCTGCTACGGGCCTGATGACATAGATTTCATTGCTGAGTGATATTGCATTGTACGTAAGTACCACAATTTCTTTATCCATTTTTCGCTTTCTGTGATACTGAACTTGTTCGGTAAACGAGGTTCTTGTAAACAGAGCCGTCCCAAACTTTGGGGTGGCTGTGTCTTTTTGATTTTAATTTCCCTAAGCTATAGGACCATAAGTGGAAGTGCCCTAGGCTCTGTTGCTTTGTTGTTTGGATGTTTCAGGAAACACCATACACTTCTCCAGAGTGGCTGCTGGCAATTTACATCCCGCCCATCAGCATAACAAGGCTCCCAGTTCTCCATGGCCTGTCCTGCCTTTCTGGATTTTACACTTTTTTCAGATGGCCCTTTTGACCGGGGGGCAGTGAGACTTCATTGTAGTGCAGATTTCCTTTGCAAGCTTGCTTGGTTGTCCAAAAAGGGCGTATGCGTTTTTTCCTGAATATATTCAGGAAAAAACGCATACGCCCTTTTTGGCCAAGTGCATCATTGTGGACGTTCTGCCTCTTTTCCTATGCTTTACATACAATTCCAGTCTACCTCCTGAAATCGGTTTCCTGCAATTCTGCCCCCCTTTCAACTCCTCTTGGCAGCCTTACTTCAATATATTTTTGGAAGATAGCTGTCATTTATAACTCTGCAGGTTTGTGAATTACAGTGCCCCTGAGCTCCTTTCTTCAACTCGCTTTCTTGTGAGCTGGCCGCAACACCGCATGATTGCTTCTGGTCCTAGTGTGGTTCCTGCATGGCATGCTGAGCCTTTGGTTAATTCCTCTTCCTGGTGGGAAATGAGAGTTAAATTTGCCCGTCTGGACACCTCCACCTAGTCTCTCATTGGTTCTCCCTATTCCTGTTCATTTTCCACAGAAATTGCAAACTGGGCCAAACAGGAGGTTAAAGGCACTGACTCTCCATGTGGGGAGAGTGTTAGTAAAGCGTCTGGAATGTTGCACCCGAGTACCAGGGGACGAGAAGTGAGACACATTTGAACACGTTTTCCGATCACACGGTGGATCATACTCTGGATTCCACATGAATGTTTTAGCTGAAGGAAGAATCCCTTAAACAGGGAGAGTTGAGACCCATGGAATGGGTACCATGCAATATGACTTCAAAGGGTCTGCATTTGCTCACCGAACCTCAGCAATCCTATCACTGCTGCGTTTATGCCGCTGTACACACGCTTGATTCTCTTTCGGAGACATATAAATCCATAGGTTTTAAGATTCTTACTAGTCAGGTAGATTCTTACTAGTCAGGTATATTCTTAGGCGTTTAATATGGGGTGTTGAGTCCACTTCGTTGAGCAAGGAGTAGCTCTTGTCTATTACATATTTGGCTTATGGAACGGTATCTGTGCTCATTTCAATCTCTGGTTTTATGCAGCACCCCAACTCACCCGTCCCCTTATGCAAGCATAAGTTGGTTTTCTACATTTGACACCCTGTTCTGTTTTGTAATTCAGTTCTTGTGTAGCCAAGTTTACATTCCGTGTATTAGTGATATCTTATGATGTTTCTTTTTCTGTGTGACTAATTTCACTTAGAATCATCGTACCTGAATCCACTCATTATGCTGCTACGGGCCTGATGACTTAGATTTCATTGCTGAGTGATATTGCATTGTACGTAAGTACCACAATTTCTTTATCCATTTTTCGCTTTCTGTGATATTGAACTTGTACCGTAAACGAGGTTCTTGTAAACAGAGCCGTCCCAAACTTTGGGGTGGCTGTGTCTTTTTGATTTTAATTTCCCTAAGCTATAGGACCATAAGTGGAAGTGCCCTAGGCTCTGTTGCTTTGTTTTTTGGATGTTTCAGGAAACACCATACACTTCTCCAGAGTGGCTGCTGGCAATTTACATCCCGCCCATCAGCATAACTAGGCTCCCAGTTCTCCATGGCCTGTCCTGCCTTTCTGGATTTTACACTTTTTTCAGATGGCCCTTTTGACCGGGGGGAAGTGAGACTTCATTGTAGTGCAGATTTCCTTTGCAAGCTTGCTTGGTTGGCCAAAAAGGGCGTATGTGTTTTTTCCTGAATATATTCAGGAAAATACGCATACGCCCTTTTTGGCCAAGTGCATCATTGTGGACGTTCTGCCTCTTTTCCTATGCTTTACATGCAATTCCAGTCTACCTCCTGAAATCGGTTTCCTGCAATTCTGCCCTGCTTTCAACTCCTCTTGGCATCCTAATTCAATATATTTTTGGAAGATAGCTGTCATTTATAACTCTGCAGGTTTGTGAATTACAGTGCCCCTGAGCTCCTTTCTTCAACTCGCTTTCTTGTGAGCTGGCCGCAACACCGCAGGATTGCTTCAGGCCCTAGTTTGGTTCCGGCACGGCATGCTGAGCCTTTGGTTAATTCCTCTTCCTGGTGGGAAATGAGAGTTAAATTGGCCCGTCCGGACACCTCCACCTAATCTCTCATTGGTTCTCCCTATTCCTGTTCATCTTCCGCAGAAATTGCTAACTGGGCCAAACAGGAGGTTAAAGGCACTGACTCTCCAAGGGGGGAGAGTGTTAGTAAAGCGTCTGGAATGTTGCACCCGAGTACCAGGGGACAAAAACTGAGACACATTTGAACACGTTTTCCGACCACACGGTGGATCATACTCTTGGTTCCACATGCATGTTTTAGCTGAAGGAAGAATCCCTTAAACATGGAGAGTTGAGACCCATGGAATGGGTACCATGCAATATGACTTCAAAGGGTCTGCATTTGCTCACCGAACCTCACCAATCCTATCACTGCTGCGTTTTTGCCGCTGTACACACGCTTGATTCTCTTTCGGAGACATATAAATCCATAGGTTTTAAGATTCTTACTAGTCAGGTAGATTCTTACTAGTCAGGTATATTCTTAGGCGTTTAATATGGGGTGTTGAGTCCACTTCGTTGAGCAAGGAGTAGCTCTTGTCTATTACATATTTGGCTTATGGAATGGTATCTGTGCTCATTTCAATCTCTGGTTTTATGCAGCACCCCAACTCACCCGTCCCCTTAAGCAAGCATAAGTTGGTTTTCTACATTTGACACCCTGTTCTGTTTTGTAATTCAGTTCTTGTGTAGCCAAGTTTACATTCCGTGTATTAGTGATATCTTATGATGTTTCTTTTTCTGTGTGACTAATTTCACTTAGAATCATCGTACCTGAATCCACTCATTATGCTGCTACGGGCCTGATGACATAGATTTCATTGCTGAGTGATATTGCATTGTACGTAAGTACCACAATTTCTTTATCCATTTTTCGCTTTCTGTGATATTGAACTTGTCCCGTAAACGAGGTTCTTGTAAACAGAGCCGTCCCAAACTTTGGGGTGGCTGTGTCTTTTTGATTTTAATTTCCCTAAGCTATAGGACCATAAGTGGAAGTGCCCTAGGCTCTGTTGCTTTGTTTTTTGGATGTTTCAGGAAACACCATACACTTCTCCAGAGTGGCTGCTGGCAATTTACATCCCGCCCATCAGCATAACTAGGCTCCCAGTTCTCCATGGCCTGTCCTGCCTTTCTGGATTTTACACTTTTTTCAGATGGCCCTTTTGACCGGGGGGCAGTGAGACTTCATTGTAGTGCAGATTTCCTTTGCAAGCTTGCTTGGTTGGCCAAAAAGGGCGTATGAGTTTTTTCCTGAATATATTCAGGAAAAAACGCATACGCCCTTTTTGGCCAAGTGCATCATTGTGGACGTTCTGCCTCTTTTCCTATGCTTTACATGCAATTCCAGTCTACCTCCTGAAATCGGTTTCCTGCAATTCTGCCCTGCTTTCAACTCCTCTTGGCATCCTAATTCAATATATTTTTGGAAGATAGCTGTCATTTATAACTCTGCAGGTTTGTGAATTACAGTGCCCCTGAGCTCCTTTCTTCAACTCGCTTTCTTGTGAGCTGGCCGCAACACCGCAGGATTGCTTCAGGCCCTAGTTTGGTTCTGGCACGGCATGCTGAGCCTTTGGTTAATTCCTCTTCCTGGTGGGAAATGAGAGTTAAATTTGCCCGTCCGGACACCTCCACCTAGTCTCTCATTGGTTCTCCCAATTCCTGTTCATTTTCCACAGAAATTGCAAACTGGGCCAAACAGGAGGTTAAAGGCACTGACTCTCCAAGTGCGGAGAGTGTTAGTAAAGCGTCTGGAATGTTGCAACCGAGTACCAGGGGACGAAAACTGAGACACATTTGAACACGTTTCCCGACCACACGGTGGATCATACTCTTGGTTCCACATGCATGTTTTAGCTGAAGGAAGAATCCATTAAACCTGGAGAGTTGAGACCCATGGAATGGGTACCATGCAATATGACTTCAAAGGGTCTGCATTTGCTCACCGAACCTCAGCAATCCTATCACTGCTGCGTTTATGCCACTGTACACACGCTTGATTCTCTTTCGGAGACATATAAATCCATAGGTTTTCAGATTCTTACTAGTTAGGTAGATTCTTACTAGTCAGGTATATTCTTAGGCGTTTAATATGGGGTGTTGAGTCCACTTCGTTGAGCAAGGAGTAGCTCTTGTCTATTACATATTTGGCTTATGGAACGGTATCTGTGCTCATTTCAATCTCTGGTTTTATGCAGCACCCCAACTCACCCGTCCCCTTAAGCAAGCATAAGTTGGTTTTCTACATTTGACACCCTGTTCTGTTTTGTAATTCAGTTCTTGTGTAGCCAAGTTTACATTCCATGTATTAGTGATATCTTATGATGTTTCATTTTCTGTGTGACTAATTTCACTTAGAATCATCGTACCTGAATCCACTCATTATGCTGCTACGGGCCTGATGACATAGATTTCATTGCTGAGTGATATTGCATTGTACGTAAGTACCACAATTCCTTTATCCATTTTTCGCTTTCTGTGATATTGAACTTGTCCCGTAAACGAGGTTCTTGTAAACAGAGCCGTCCCAAACTTTGGGGTGGCTGTGTCTTTTTGATTTTAATTTCCCTAAGCTATAGGACCATAAGTGGAAGTGCCCTAGGCTCTGTTGCTTTGTTTTTTGGATGTTTCAGGAAACACCATACACTTCTCCAGAGTGGCTGCTGGCAATTTACATCCCGCCCATCAGCATAACAAGGCTCCCAGTTCTCAATGGCCTGTCCTGCCTTTCTGGATTTTACACTTTTTTCAGATGGCCCTTTTGACCGGGGGGCAGTGAGACTTCATTGTAGTGCAGATTTCCTTTGCAAGCTTGCTTGGTTGGCCAAAAAGGGCGTATGCGTTTTTCCCTGAATATATTCAGGAAAAAACGCATACGCCCTTTTTGGCCAAGTGCATCATTGTGGACGTTCTGCCTCTTTTCCTATGCTTTACATGCAATTCCAGTCTACCTCCTGAAATCGGTTTCCTGCAATTCTGCCCCGCTTTCAACTCCTCTTGGCAGCCTTACTTCAATATATTTTTGGAAGATAGCTGTCATTTATAACTCTGCAGGTTTGTGAATTACAGTGCCCCTGAGCTCCTTTCTTCAACTCGCTTTCTTGTGAGCTGGCCGCAACACCGCAGGATTGCTTCAGGCCCTAGTTTGGTTCTGGCACGGCATGCTGAGCCTTTGGTTAATTCCTCTTCCTGGTGGGAAATGAGAGTTAAATTTGCCCGTCCGGACACCTCCACCTAGTCTCTCATTGGTTCTCCCTATTCCTGTTCATTTTCCACAGAAATTGCAAACTGGGCCAAACAGGAGGTTAAAGGCACTGACTCTCCAAGTCAGGAGAGTGTTAGTAAAGCATCTGGAATGTTGCACCCGAGTACCAGGGGACGAAAACTGAGACACATTTGAACACGTTACCCGATCACACGGTGGATCATACTCTGGGTTCCACATGCATGTTTTAGCTGAAGGAAGAATCCATTAAACCTGGAGAGTTGAGACCCATGGAATGGGTACCATGCAATATGACTTCAAAGGGTCTGCATTTGCTCACCGAACCTCAGCAATCCTATCACTGCTGCGTTTATGCCGCTGTACACACGCTTGCTTCTCTTTCGGAGACATATAAATCCATAGGTTTTAAGATTCTTACTAGTCAGGTATATTCTTAGGGGTTTAATATGGAGTGTTGAGTCCACTTCGTTGAGCAAGGAGTAGCTCTTGTCTATTACATATTTGGCTTATGGAACGGTATCTGTGCTAATTTCAATCTCTGGTTTTATGCAGCACCCCAACTCACCCGTCCCCTTAAGCAAGCATAAGTTGGTTTTCTACATTTGACACCCTGTTCTGTTTTGTAATTCAGTTCTTGTGTAGCCAAGTTTACATTCCGTGTATTAGTGATATCTTATGATGTTTCTTTTTCTGTGTGACTAATTTCACTTAGAATCATCGTACCTGAATCCACTCATTATGCTGCTACGGGCCTGTTGACATAGATTTCATTGCTGAGTGATATTGCATTGTACGTAAGTACCACAAGTTCTTTATCCATTTTTCGCTTTCTGTGATATTGAACTTGTACCGTAAACGAGGTTCTTGTAAACAGAGCCGTCCCAAACTTTGGGGTGGCTGTGTCTTTTTGATTTTAATTTCCCTAAGCTATAGGACAATAAGTGGAAGTGCCCTAGGCTCTGTTGCTTTGTTTTTTGGATGTTTCAGGAAACACCATACACTTCTCCAGAGTGGCTGCTGGCAATTTACATCCCGCCCATCAGCATAACTAGGCTCCCAGTTCTCCATGGCCTGTCCTGCCTTTCTGGATTTTACACTTTTTTCAGATGGCCCTTTTGACCGGGGGGCAGTGAGACTTCATTGTAGTGCAGATTTCCTTTGCAAGCTTGCTCGGTTGGCCAAAAAGGGCGTATGCGTTTTTTCCTGAATATATTAAGGAAAAAACGCATACGCCCTTTTTGGCCAAGTGCATCATTGTGGACGTTCTGCCTCTTTTCCTATGCTTTACATGCAATTCCAGTCTACCTCCTGAAATCGGTTTCCTGCAATTCTGCCCCCCTTTCAACTCCTCTTGGCAGCCTTACTTCAATATATTTTTGGAAGATAGCTGTCCTTTATAACTCTGCAGGTTTGTGAATTACAGTGCCCCTGAGCTCCTTTCTTCAACTCGCTTTCTTGTGAGCTGGCCGCAACACCGCAGGATTGCTTCAGGCCCTAGTTTGGTTCTGGCACGGCATGCTGAGCCTTTGGTTAATTCCTCTTCCTGGTGGGAAATGAGAGTTAAATTGGCCCGTCCGGACACCTCCACCTAGTCTCTCATTGGTTCTCCCTATTCCTGTTCATCTTCCGCAGAAATTGCTAACTGGGCCAAACAGGAGGTTAAAGGCACTGACTCTCCAAGTGGGGAGAGTGTTAGTAAAGCATCTGGAATGTTGCACCTCAGTACCAGGGGACAAAAACTGAGACACATTTGAACACGTTTTCCGACCACATGGTGGATCATACTCTGGGTTCCACATGCATGTTTTAGCTGAAGGAAGAATCCCTTAAACATGGAGAGTTGAGACCCATGGAATGGGTACCATGCAATATGACTTCAAAGGGTCTGCATTTGCTCACCGAACCTCACCAATCCTATCACTGCTGCGTTTATGCCGCTGTACACACACTTGATTCTCTTTTGGAGACATATAAATCCATAGGTTTTAAGATTCTTACTAGTCAGGTAGATTCTTACTAGTCAGGTATATTCTTAGGCGTTTAATATGGGGTGTTGAGTCCACTTCGTTGAGCAAGGAGTAGCTCTTGTCTATTACATATTTGGCTTATGGAACGGTATCTGTGCTCATTTCAATCTCTGGTTTTATGCAGCACCCCAACTCACCCGTCCCCTTAAGCAAGCATAAGTTGGTTTTCTACATTTGACACCCTGTTCTGTTTTGTAATTCAGTTCTTGTGTAGCCAAGTTTACATTCCGTGTATTAGTGATATCTTATGATGTTTCTTTTTCTGTGTGACTAATTTCACTTAGAATCATCGTACCTGAATCCACTCATTATGCTGCTACGGGCCTGTTGACATAGATTTCATTGCTGAGTGATATTGCATTGTACGTAAGTACCACAATTTCTTTATCCATTTTTCGCTTTCTGTGATATTGAACTTGTACCGTAAACGAGGTTCTTGTAAACAGAGCCGTCCCAAACTTTGGGGTGGCTGTGTCTTTTTGATTTTAATTTCCCTAAGCTATAGGACCATAAGTGGAAGTGCCCTAGGCTCTGTTGCTTTGTTTTTTGGATGTTTCAGGAAACACCATACACTTCTCCAGAGTGGCTGCTGGCAATTTACATCCCGCCCATCAGCATAACTAGGCTCCCAGTTCTCCATGGCCTGTCCTGCCTTTCTGGATTTTACACTTTTTTCAGATGGCCCTTTTGACCGGGGGGCAGTGAGACTTCATTGTAGTGCAGATTTCCTTTGCAAGCTTGCTTGGTTGGCCAAAAAGGGCGTATGCGTTTTTTCCTGAATATATTCAGGAAAAAACGCATACGCCCTTTTTGGCCAAGTGCATCATTGTGGACGTTCTGCCTCTTTTCCTATGCTTTACATGCAATTCCAGTCTACCTCCTGAAATCGGTTTCCTGCAATTCTGCCCTGCTTTCAACTCCTCTTGGCATCCTAATTCAATATATTTTTGGAAGATAGCTGTCATTTATAACTCTGCAGGTTTGTGAATTACAGTGCCCCTGAGCTCCTTTCTTCAACTCGCTTTCTTGTGAGCTGGCCGCAACACCGCAGGATTGCTTCAGGCCCTAGTTTGGTTCCGGCACGGCATGCTGAGCCTTTGGTTAATTCCTCTTCCTGGTGGGAAATGAGAGTTAAATTTGCCTGTCCGGACACCTCCACCTAGTCTCTCATTGGTTCTCCCAATTCCTGTTCATTTTCCACAGAAATTGCAAACTGGGCCAAACAGGAGGTTAAAGGCACTGACTCTCCAAGTGGGGAGAGTGTTAGTAAAGCGTCTGGAATGTTGCACCCGAGTACCAGGGGACGAAAACTGAGACACATTTGAACACGTTTCCCGATCACACGGTGGATCATACTCTGGGTTCCACATGCATGTTTTAGCTGAAGGAAGAATCCATTAAACCTGGAGAGTTGAGACCCATGGAATGGGTACCATGCAATATGACTTCAAAGGGTCTGCATTTGCTCACCGAACCTCACCAATCCTATCACTGCTGCGTTTATGCCGCTGTACACACGCTTGCTTCTCTTTCGGAGACATATAAATCCATAGGTTTTAAGATTCTTACTAGTCAGGTATATTCTTAGGCGTTTAATATGGAGTGTTGAGTCCACTTCGTTGAGCAAGGAGTAGCTCTTGTCTATTACATATTTGGCTTATGGAACGGTATCTGTGCTCATTTCAATCTCTGGTTTTATGCAGCACCCCAACTCACCCGTCCCCTTAAGCAAGCATAAGTTGGTTTTCTACATTTGACACCCTGTTCTGTTTTGTAATTCAGTTCTTGTGTAGCCAAGTTTACATTCCGTGTATTAGTGATATCTTATGATGTTTCTTTTTCTGTGTGACTAATTTCACTTAGAATCATCGTACCTGAATCCACTCATTATGCTGCTACGGGCCTGATGACATAGATTTCATTGCTGAGTGATATTGCATTGTACGTAAGTACCACAGTTTCTTTATCCATTTTTCGCTTTCTGTGATATTGAACTTGTACCGTAAATGAGGTTCTTGTAAACAGAGCCGTCCCAAAATTTGGGGTGGCTGTGTCTTTTTGATTTTAATTTCCCTAAGCTATAGGACCATAAGTGGAAGTGCCCTAGGCTCTGTTGCTTTGTTTTTTGGATGTTTCAGGAAACACCATACACTTCTCCAGAGTGGCTGCTGGCAATTTACATCCCGCCCATCAGCATAACTAGGCTCCCAGTTCTCCATGGCCTGTCCTGCCTTTCTGGATTTTACACTTTTTTCAGATGGCCCTTTTGACCGGGGGGCAGTGAGACTTCATTGTAGTGCAGATTTCCTTTGCAAGCTTGCTTGGTTGGCCAAAAAGGGCGTATGCGTTTTTTCCTGAATATATTCAGGAAAAAACGCATACGCCCTTTTTGGCCAAGTGCATCATTTTGGACGTTCTGCCTCTTTTCCTATGCTTTACATGCAATTCCAGTCTACCTCCTGAAATCGGTTTCCTGCAATTCTGCCCTGCTTTCAACTCCTCTTGGCATCCTAATTCAATATATTTTTGGAAGATAGCTGTCATTTATAACTCTGCAGGTTTGTGAATTACAGTGCCCCTGAGCTCCTTTCTTCAACTCGCTTTCTTGTGAGCTGGCCGCAACACCGCAGGATTGCTTCAGGCCCTAGTTTGGTTCCGGCACGGCATGCTGAGCCTTTGGTTAATTCCTCTTCCTGGTGGGAAATGAGAGTTAAATTGGCCCGTCCGGACACCTCCACCTAATCTCTCATTGGTTCTCCCTAATCCTGTTCATCTTCCGCAGAAATTGCTAACTGGGCCAAACAGGAGGTTAAAGGCACTGACTCTCCAAGTGCGGAGAGTGTTAGTAAAGCGTCTGGAATGTTGCACCCGAGTACCAGGGGACAAAAACTGAGACACATTTGAACACGTTTTCCGACCACATGGTGGATCATACTCTGGGTTCCACATGCATGTTTTAGCTGAAGGAAGAATCCCTTAAACATGGAGAGTTGAGACCCATGGAATGGGTACCATGCAATATGACTTCAAAGGGTCTGCATTTGCTCACCGAACCTCACCAATCCTATCACTGCTGCGTTTATGCCGCTGTACACACACTTGATTCTCTTTCGGAGACATATAAATCCATAGGTTTTAAGATTCTTACTAGTCAGGTAGATTCTTACTAGTCAGGTATATTCTTAGGCGTTTAATATGGGGTGTTGAGTCCACTTCGTTGAGCAAGTAGTAGCTCTTGTCTATTACATATTTGGCTTATGGAACGGTATCTGTGCTCATTTCAATCTCTGGTTTTATGCAGCACCCCAACTCACCCGTCCCCTTAAGCAAGCATAAGTTGGTTTTCTACATTTGACACCCTGTTCTGTTTTGTAATTCAGTTCTTGTGTAGCCAAGTTTACATTCCGTGTATTAGTGATATCTTATGATGTTTCTTTTTCTGTGTGACTAATTTCACTTAGAATCATCGTACCTGAATCCACTCATTATGCTGCTACGGGCCTGATGACATAGATTTCATTGCTGAGTGATATTGCATTGTACGTAAGTACCACAATTTCTTTATCCATTTTTCGCTTTCTGTGATATTGAACTTGTACCGTAAACGAGGTTCTTGTAAACAGAGCCGTCCCAAACTTTGGGGTGGCTGTGTCTTTTTGATTTTAATTTCCCTAAGCTATAGGACCATAAGTGGAAGTGCCCTAGGCTCTGTTGCTTTGTTTTTTGGATGTTTCAGGAAACACCATACACTTCTCCAGAGTGGCTGCTGGCAACTTACATCCCGCCCATCAGCATAACTAGGCTCCCAGTTCTCCATGGCCTGTCCTGCCTTTCTGGATTTTACACTTTTTTCAGATGGCCCTTTTGACCGGGGGGCAGTGAGACTTCATTGTAGTGCAGATTTCCTTTGCAAGCTTGCTTGGTTGGCCAAAAAGGGCGTATGCGTTTTTTCCTGAATATATTCAGGAAAAAACGCATACGCCCTTTTTGGCCAAGTGCATCATTGTGGACGTTCTGCCTCTTTTCCTATGCTTTACATGCAATTCCAGTCTACCTCCTGAAATCGGTTTCCTGCAATTCTGCCCTGCTTTCAACTCCTCTTGGCATCCTAATTCAATATATTTTTGGAAGATAGCTGTCATTTATAACTCTGCAGATTTGTGAATTACAGTGCCCCTGAGCTCCTTTCTTCAACTTGATTTCTTGTGAGCTGGCCGCAACACCGCAGGATTGCTTCAGGCCCTAGTTTGGTTCCGGCATGGCATGCTGAGCCTTTGGTTAATTCCTCTTCCTGGTGGGAAATGAGAGTTAAATTGGCCCGTCCGGACACCTCCACCTAGTCTCTCATTGGTTCTCCCAATTCCTGTTCATTTTCCACAGAAATTGCAAACTGGGCCAAACAGGAGGTTAAAGGCACTGACTCTCCAAGTGGGGAGAGTGTTAGTAAAGCGACTGGAATGTTGCAACCGAGTACCAGGGGACGAAAACTGAGACACATTTGAACACGTTTCCCGATCACACGGTGGATCATACTCTGGGTTCCACATGCATGTTTTAGCTGAAGGAAGAATCCATTAAACCTGGAGAGTTGAGACCCATGGAATGGGTACCATGCAATATGACTTCAAAGGGTCTGCATTTGCTCACCGAACCTCAGCAATCCTATCACTGCTGCGTTTATGCCGCTGTACACACGCTTGATTCTCTTTCGGAGACATATAAATCTATAGGTTTTAAGATTCTTACTAGTCAGGTAGATTCTTACTAGTCAGGTATATTTTTAGGCGTTTAATATGGGGTGTTGAGTCCACTTCGTTGAGCAAGGAGTAGCTCTTGTCTATTACATATTTGGCTTATGGAACGGTATCTGTGCTCATTTCAATCTCTGGTTTTATGCAGCACCCCAACTCACCCGTCCCCTTAAGCAAGCATAAGTTGGTTTTCTACATTTGACACCCTGTTCTGTTTTGTAATTCAGTTCTTGTGTAGCCAAGTTTACATTCCGTGTATTAGTGATATCTTATGATGTTTCTTTTTCTGTGTGACTAATTTCACTTAGAATCATCGTACCTGAATCCACTCATTATGCTGCTACGGGCCTGATGACATAGATTTCATTGCTGAGTGATATTGCATTGTACGTAAGTACCACAATTTCTTTATCCATTTTTCGCTTTCTGTGATATTGAACTTGTACCGTAAACGAGGTTCTTGTAAACAGAGCCGTCCCAAACTTTGGGGTGGCTGTGTCTTTTTGATTTTAATTTCCCTAAGCTATAGGACCATAAGTGGAAGTGCCCTAGGCTCTGTTGCTTTGTTTTTTGGATGTTTCAGGAAACACCATACACTTCTCCAGAGTGGCTGCTGGCAATTTACATCCCGCCCATCAGCATAACTAGGCTCCCAGTTCTCCATGGCCTGTCCTGCCTTTCTGGATTTTACACTTTTTTCAGATGGCCCTTTTGACCGGGGGGCAGTGAGACTTCATTGTAGTGCAGATTTCCTTTGCAAGCTTGCTTGGTTGGCCAAAAAGGGCGTATGCGTTTTTTCCTGAATATATTCAGGAAAAAACGCATACGCCCTTTTTGGCCAAGTGCATCATTGTGGACGTTCTGCCTCTTTTCCTATGCTTTACATGCAATTCCAGTCTACCTCCTGAAATCGGTTTCCTGCAATTCTGCCCTGCTTTCAACTCCTCTTGGCATCCTAATTCAATATATTTTTGGAAGATAGCTGTCATTTATAACTCTGCAGGTTTGTGAATTACAGTGCCCCTGAGCTCCTTTCTTCAACTCGTTTTCTTGTGAGCTGGCCGCAACACCGCAGGATTGCTTCTGGTCCTAGTGTGGTTCCGGCATGGCACGCTGAGCCTTTGGTTAATTCCTCTTCCTGGTGGGAAATGAGAGTTAAATTTGCCCGTCCAGACACCTCCACCTAATCTCTCATTGTTTCTCCCTATTCCTGTTCATTTTCCACAGAAATTGCAAATTGGGCCATACAGGAGGTTAAAGGCACTGACTCTCCAAGTGGGGAGAGTGTTAGTAAAGCGTCTGGAATGTTGCACCCGAGTACCAGGGGACGAAAACTGAGACACATTTGAACACGTTTCCCGATCACACGGTGGATCATACTCTGGGTTCCACATGCATGTTTTAGCTGAAGGAAGAATCCCTTAAACCTGGAGAGTTGAGACCCATGGAATGGGTACCATGCAATATGACTTCAAAGGGTCTGCATTTGCTCACCGAACCTCACCAATCCTATCACTGCTGCGTTTATGCCGCTGTACACACGCTTGATTCTCTTTCGGAGACATATAAATCTATAGGTTTTAAGATTCTTACTAGTCAGGTAGATTCTTACTAGTCAGGTATATTCCTAGGCGTTTAATATAGGGTGTTGAGTCCACTTCGTTGAGCAAGGGGTACCTTTTGTCTATTATATTTTTGGCTTATGGAACGGTATCTGTGCCAATTTTAATCTCTGGTTTCATGCAGCACCCCATATCGGCTTTCCCCTTAAGCAAGCATAAATTGGTTTTCTACATTTTTGACCCTGTTCTGTTTTGTAATTCAGTTCCTGTGTAGCCCAGTTTACATTCCGTGTAGTAGTGATATCTTATGATGTTTCTTTTTCTGTGTGACTAATTTCACTTAGAATCATCATACCTGAATCCACTCATTATGCTGCTCCGGGCCTGATGACATAGATTTCATTGCTGAGTGATATTGCATTGTACGTAAGTACCACAACTTCTTTATCCATTTTTCGCTTTTTGCGATATTTAACTTGTACCATAAACGAGGTTCTTGTAAACAGAGCCATCCCAAACTTTGGGGTGGCTGTGTCTTTTTGATTTTAATTTCCCTAAGCTATAGGACCATAAGTGGAAGTGCCCTAGGCTCTGTTGCTTAGTTTTTTGGATGTTTCAGGAAACACCATACACTTCTCCAGAGTGGCTGTTGGCCATTTACATCTCGCCCATCAGCATAACAAGGCTCCCAGTTCTCCATGGCCTGTCCTGCCTTTCTGGATTTTACACTTTTTTCAGAAGGCCCTTTGACCGGGGGGCAGTGAGACTTCATTGTAGTGCAGATTTCCTTTGCGAGCTTGCTTGGTTGGCCAGAAAGGGCGTATGCGTTTCTTCCTGAATATATTCAGGAAAGAACGCATACGCCCTTTTTGGCCAAGTGCATCATTGTCGACGTTCTGAGTCTTTTCATATGTTTTCAGTGCAATTCCAGTCTACCTCCTGAAATCGGTTTCCTGCAGTTCTGCCTTGCTCTCAGTTCCTCTTCATAGCCTTACCTCAATATACGTTTGGAAAATAGTTGGCCTTTATAACTCTGCAGGTTTTTCAATTGCAGTGGCCCTTAGCTCCATTTTTCAGCTCTTATTTTTGTGATCTTGCCTCATATCCACAGGATTTCTTCAGGCCCTATTCTTCTTCTGGGGCGCCTTGCTCTGCCTTTGGTTAATTCTTCTTCCTGATGTGAAATTAGAGTGACATGTGCCCATTGAAACCGCTACAGCTATTTTCTCACTGGTTCCCCCTATTCCCATTCATCCTCCGCACTAACTGCAGACTGTGCGATACCGGAACTTAAAGGCATTGACTCTCCATGTGGAGATGTTGTTAGTAAAGTGGCTGGAATGTTGATCCGGAGCCCCAGGAGAGGAAAATGAGGTGCATTTTAGAAACCTTTCCCGATCATATGGTATACCATCTGCTGGATTTCCCATGCATGGTTTAGCTGTAGGAAGATTCCCTTCAACTTGGAGTGTTGGGACCCTTGGAATAAGTAGCATGAAGTATTGCATTAAACTTTCGGCAGTTGCTCACCAAAGCTCTCCAATCCTTTCAGCCCCAAGTGTCCAGCCTTATGTCTTATCCAGCTGTGGGTTTATATGTGGTCATTCCAGGTTGCATCACAGCCCCTGAGCGAATTTTGTAAGAATTTTTCTCTCTTTCATTGTTTCTGCGTTTTGGTTTTAAAATTTATTTCTATAATGGGGTTTAGCTCATTTTCACTGCTGTGTTTGTGCCGCTCTGCGCACACTTGATTCCCTTATGGAGATATATCAATACATGGGTTTTAAGATTCTTATTACTCAGATATATTTCTCTGTGGTGTATAGGGTGTGTTGAGGCCAGTTCATTGAGCAAGGTGTAGATCTTGTCTGATACCTATTTGGTTTATTGAACGGTATCTGTGCTAATTTCAAACTCTGGTTTTATGCATCACCCCACCTCTCCTTTCCCCTTAAGCTGACATAAGTGTGTTTTCTAAATGTGAGACACTGTTCTGTTTTGTCATTCATTTTTTGTGCAGCCATATTTATCCTCCCTCTATAAGTGATATCTTATGATATGTTTCTTTTTCTGTTTGACTTATTTCAAGTAGTATTATCGGACCTCAATCCACTCTTTATCCTTCTACTAGCCTTATTACATTGATTTCATGGTGAAGAGATATTCCATTGTACATAAGTACCACATTTTCTTTATCCATTGTTCTCTTTCCTGGGATATTTAAGGTGTACTGAAGTTGAGGTTCTTGTAAACAGAGTAGCCCTAAACTGTGGTGTGCTTGTGTCTTGTTGATTTTTAGACTTCCCTAGATATACTCCCGTGATTGGAAGTGCCCTATGCTCTGTCGCTCTGTTTTTTAGATGATTTAGGAACCACCATACACTTCTCCAGAGTGGCTCTCGGCAGTTCACACACTGTCCATCAGCGTATAAAGGCTCCCTGTTCTCCATGGCCTGTCCTGCATTTCTGGTTTTTACAATTTTTTCGGATGGCCCTTTTGACCGGTGGGAAATGAGACTTCTTTGTTGTGCACATTTGCATTGCTTGCTTGCTTGGTTGCCCATAAAGTGCGTATGCGTTTTTTCCTGGATATATTCAGGAAATAACACATACTCCCTTTTGGGCCAACTGCATCATTGTCGAAATTCTGCCGCTTTTCATGTGCTTTAAAGGCGAGTCCAATCTATCTCTTGAAATCTGTTTCTTGCAATTCTGTCTTGCATTCAGATCCTCTTCTTTGCCTTACCTCAACATATTTTTGGACGTTAGTTTTCATTTATAACTCTGCAGGTTTGTGAATTGCAGTGACCCTGAGCTCCATTTTTTAAGTTGCTCTTTTGTGAGCTGGCCTCAAAACTGCAGGATTGCTTCAGGCCCTATTTTGGCTCCGGTGAGGCGGGCTGAGCCTTTTTTTAATTCTTATTCTTAATGGGAAATTAGAGTGACATGTGCCCGTCCAAACCCCTACAACTATTCTCTCATTGTTTCCCCCTGTTCCCGTTCATCCTCCTCACAATTTGCAAAATGTGTGAAACAGAAGTTTAAATGTGCTGATTCTCTAAGTGGGGAGATTCTAAGTAACGTGGCTGGAATGATGAACAGGAGCACCAGGAGAGGATAAATGAGGTGCATTTTAGACACATCTCCCGATCACATGGTGTACAGTCCTCTGGGTTTTCCATGCATGTTTTAGCTGTAGGAAGATTCCTTGAACCTGCAGATTTGGGACCCATTGAATGGGTACCAGGTAGTATTACTTTAAAGGGTGTGCATTTCCTCACCCAACCCCACATTTCTCTTAGCGCGAACAGTTTCCAGCCTTATGTCTCATCCTGCTGTGGGTCTAGATGTGTTCAATCCATGTTGCATCACCGTCCCTGAGGAAAAGTTGTAAGAGGTTTTCTCTGTCTCTCTGTCGTTTATTTTTTTCAATTTATTACTATGTTGTTTACAGCTGATTTTCAAAGCTCTGTTTCTTGCTGCTGTACATCCACTTGATTCACGTACAGAGAGACATCAATAATTTCTTTTTCAGATTCTTACCAGTCATAGATATTCTTTTCCGGTGACTTGAGTGTGCTGAGTGCAGTTCTTTTAGTTACCGTGTAGGCCTTGTTGATTATCAGTTTGGTATTTGGAATGGTATCTTTGCTAATTTCAACCTCCTGGATGATGCCTCACCCCTCCCCACCTTTCCCGTTTAGCAGCCTTACACGTGTTTTCTACATATTTATGTCACTTAGAATGATCATACGTAACTCCTCCGGAGTTGTTACAACTGGCCATATTTCATTGATTTCCAGGCTGAGTAATATTCCACTCTACATAAGTACCACATCTCTATCCATTTTTTCCCTCCAGAGACATTTAAGTTATATCCTAGTCGAGGATCTTTTAAACAGAGAGGCAGTAAACATTGGGGTGCCTGTGTCCTCTCGATTTTTGTTTTTCCCAAGATATACGCCCATGAGTGCAAGTGCCCTATGCTCTGTAGCTCATTTTTTAGATGCTTTAGTAAACACAATACACTTCTCCAGAATGGCCGTTGGCAATATACATTTCCACTATAAGCCTCACAGGGCTCCCTCCTCTCCTTGCCCTGGCCTGCATTTCTGGCGTTTACACTTTATGAGGATGGCTCTTCTGACTGATGCGAAGTGATATCTTTTGTAGTATTGATTTCCAGTGCCCACCTGTTTGGTTGGCTAAAAAAGTGTATGCCCTTTTCTTGAATATATACAGAAAAAAACGCATACAGCCTTTTTGGCCAACTGCAATGTCGGCAATGTTCAGCCCCTTTTCTTGTGCTTAATGGCGAGTCCTTTCTACCTCCTCAAATCCCTTTCCTGCCATTCTCCCTTGCTTGCCAATCCTTTTCTCTGACTTTCCTCAAGACATTTTTCAGTGATAGATATTTTCAACTCTGCAGTTTCGTGAATTTTACTGCCCCTGAGTTCCATTGTTCAACTTGTGTTTATGGGAACTGGCCACAAAGCAGTGGGATTTCCTCAAGCCCTATACTGTTTCCATGGGCAACCCTAGCCTTTGGTCAATTCATCTTCCTGATTGGAAATTAGAGTGACATGTGCCTGTCTGAACACCTAGGACTTGTCTCTCATTGTTCCTCATCCTTCCGCTTCATCCTCTGGACAAATTCCAAACTGTACGCAACAGGATGTTGACAGTGTTGACATCTCCAAGTGGGGAGACTGTTAGTAAAGACGCTGGAGGGGTGAACCCGAGCACCAGGAGATGAGGAGATGAGATGCCTTTTCCAAACTCTTCCCGATCAGACGGTATACCATCCTCTGGATGTGACAGACATGTTTTAGCAGTAGGAAGAGTCCCATTCATGTAAGGAGAACACCAGGGCTTTTTCAAAATCAGTGTCTCCCCGAAACCCAAACTGGGGAGTTTTTTAAGCTACGGCTACACATATGTTCATTAAGGGCCTTGGGAAGTAGGCAGAGTCCAAACTTTAGATGACTGAAGTCTTCAGGGTCAGAAGCACTCACCACCGGCTTCCCTTAGGTTACACTTTAACTGTCATTGATAGATGATGTCAATAAAAATATCTATTCTTTTTCCGATTATTTCCCCTTATAGGTTATTGCACAATATTGAGTGTAGTTCCCTGTGCTATACAGTAGTTCCTTGTTGATGATCTATTTTATACATAGCAGTGTGTATGTGTTAATTCCAAACTGTTAATTTATCCCTCCTCCCACCTTTCCCCTTTGGTAATAATAAATTATAAGATTTTATACTTCTCAGAAATGGGGGAGCTGAAAGAGAGGTATCATTTTCAATGGAAAAGCATTTAAAACAAGATTGAAGCTTTAACCAAGATTATTAGATGTACATCCTTGGAAAGAAATCACTTCATTTCTCTAATATTGACCTGACAAATAGGACAAACCTTCTCACTGAACTTGCTTATAATAAAGTGATGGAAATATCAAATGGAAGTGTTAGAAACATCTTATTTTACCCGAGCCTTATAAACTGTTCTATGTTAACTACAGTTTGGCTCACACATCTGTTCATTGAAGTTACAATAGTCTCAATTTCTGTTACTGATCCTCCAGAGTGGACCCCAACAAGGGTCCCCCTGCCCAGTGTCATTGGGGCCAACAGATCGAGACTGAGTTTGGTTCCCAAGCAAAGGAAACTTTATATTTTCATCAGAGAATGGAGAGGTGAGAGCATGCACTACCCCGTGGGCTGTGGGCTGGGCTGCTGTGTAGAGATCCTGTCAGAGTCAGTGGGAGGGAGGGGGCGGAGCTCTCAAGGGCCGGGTTGGCTGCAGCTCAGGCTCTATATCTCGGAGTCTGCACTGGGCCCCAGGAGCTGAGGTGTCGACCCAGCCATTCTGCACCAGGAAATCTGGTCTGAAGTGCCGGGTGTGGAACCTCTGCATGCGGGACCCTAGGAGCACGTGAAATTAGACAAAGCACAAAGGATAAAAAAGGTCAGACTTGACTTTATTGCCCAGATTCTATTTTTATCTCCCAGGGATTTTTAATGGGCTTTGCTGGGGACAAACCCCTCCTCTGCCTTTTGTCCCGTTCCTCATTCTTGGAGTGCTGAGGGTGCAGACCCTTCTTCTGTAACTGCTGAGTGCTGAGTTGGGAGCCCTCATACCAGGGGACGAGGGTCAGAACTTCTCCCCAGCAGCCTCCAGGTGACGTTGATTGGCCCCAGGACCCCTGCCTCCCTGCTCGTCCGCCTGAGCACCAGCATTGGAAGTGTTATAGATTCTAATGACCTTTAAGGGTCCAGGAAAGAGATGTGCAGAGACGCTGTGGGGGCCGGTTTCACCCCGCCCCACATTTGTTCGGCCACCTTAGGCTGACCGTTTCTGCCAGCCTAGATGCTCTGACCAGTAGTCTGCTCTTTCTTCAATTAGGCCCCTGAATTAACATAAAAACAGCACCAGGTGTCAGAGCCCTGCCCGCTCAACTCCCAGACAGTCCAGGGTCAGTGGTGATCAAGGACCATGATGGCCACTGAGTCAACAGCCTTTTGAAGTAAACAGGAGTCCAGCCGGTCTTATTGGCCACCATCATCACGGTGTCTGTAGGTTTTTCTATGGTGACAGTGTGATATACGGTTCCCCCGCCAAGATTATTAGCTCCCCTCCGGGTGCAGGAAGTCCTGCAAGCAGTAGTCTACTCCTTCGGGACACACTATTGTTGTTTTATGAGAGAAACTCCAGGTCAAGTGATGTTCACATGAGTCGTCATGGTGTCCTGTTGCCTCCGGTTATCTCTCTGGATGTTGGAGTTGGAGGGCCTCCTCACTCGAGGTCGGTGTGCCCACGGAGCGAACCCTGCAACTTCAGGGCATGGTTGGTGATTAGGATCACCACGTGGGGTCCTTTTCCCTTAGGAGGGAGGTGGCCTTTTGGGCTGCTGATTTCCAGGTTTTTAGATACCGCCAGTATCTTGGCCAGATGTGGCAGTGGGCCAAGCCCCTTGGTGACTGTAGTTTATCCTACCTGGATGGCATTCTTGCGTTGTTCCATTTCAAGTGGTCCCAGTTTTTGCACTAATTCTCCAATGGCGATTCACCTTTCACCGGGAATGGAAAGGTCAAAGGGTTTAGCTCAATTAGGGAGTTCCAGGGCAAGGGTCTGAATTGACTGCTCTTTCCATTCTTGAAAGGCCACTTCTGGATTCTGTTCAAAAGGATCATCATCTTTTCCTTTCAGTGTTTCATATAGAGGCCCAGCTAGTAGACTGTAGTTAGGGATCCAGAAGCAGCAAACCCTGGCCTCCCCAGGAACCCCTAAGCTGTCTTCTAGTTTTAGAAAGGGGTAAGGCTGCAAATGGCTTCTTCCCTTTCCTGGGATGGGCTTCTCTGACCTTGTGTGAGAATGAAGCCCAGGCAGGTCACCACAGTCTGTGATATTTGAGCTTTTTCTTGGACAACTTCTATCCTTTATTGGCTTGGTAGTTCAGAGGCCTCCTTAGTAGGGCTGGCGATCAGAATGTCGTCTGCATATTGCAGGAGGGTTTCCTTTTCCAGAGGTAGAACTTTTCGGTCGTTAGCTAAGCTTTCCCCAAAGATGGTGTGGGAATTTTTGAACCCTTGGGGCAAGACGGCCCGGAAGTATTGTTTTAGTTGTATGTTGAGTCCTGCCACTCACAAGCCAAAATTTCTTGTGACTCTGGGACTAATGGAATACAAAAGAAGGCATCATTGAAGACTAATACAGAATACCATGTCCTGGTGGTTGGTAGAATGACCAGCAGGGTGTAGGAATCAGGAGCAACTGGAGGTATATCCTCGGTGGCTTCACTGACTGTCCTGACATCCTTTACCAGGTCCCCAGCAGCCCATGGGGCTCTCGTGGTCAGGCCAATCCCAGGATATGGAGCTCTCCTGGGCAGGTACCCCACCCCCAACCCAGCCCACGGGGCTCTCATGGTCAGGCCCCTCCCAGGATACAGAGCTACCCTTGCAGGTACCGTGGCAGGGCTGGGCACACAGGAACCGTGCACATAGCCCTCATTGAAGAGCACCCCCAGCTCACCTGTCGCTCAGAGCTGACACAGAGCACCTCAGAGCAGGACTTGAACTAACAAACAGCAGCTCCGACAGGTCTGTGACCCTGGGCATCACTCTGTGTGGTCTCCCTCCACCTGGTCTTCCAGAGACTTCCACTGCACCCAGGGCACCAGGCCTCTGTCTCCAACCACCACCCACCCCTCCTCTCCCTGACTCCTGGGTTCCTCTCATTAGGAGAGGGTTTTCTTGAAGTTGTCTCCCACTCATGGGCCAGATAAAATGATTAGAAAACAAGCCAAAGCTGCAGCCCCTTGTCTATCCTGACTCTCAGGAGCCCACACCTGTTCCTTGGACCTGGCCGGTTCAGCAAGTTCCATTTTCTGCAACTGTGAGCCCCTGAGGGGTGATGATTGGCTACCTGGGCAGCCTTACCATGCTGGCCAGCCCTCCCCAGGTGTGCCTGGGTTGAGATCAATATAAATACCACTCCAGGCAGCAAAAGCCCCTGCAGCTGTGCCTGACGCCATTTTCTCTGCCCTGTCAGCAGTCTCGGGGCTGGGCTGGTGGGAGGGAGTGAGAGGCCACGGCTTTGTGGGTGGCCCAGTGTGAGTGGGGCTCTGCTGGACTTTCTGCAGCAGTTGCCAGGCTGCCACCTGCTAAAGAAGAGGATGTGTCACCCATACCTGCTGCTGGAATTTCTCCCTGGGCAGAGGTGAGGAAGGAAAAAAGCAGTGGGGGCAGGGACAGGACGGGTATCTCAGGCAGGGAAATGGAAATCTTCCAGAAGAGCACCCAGGGCCAGGACCATCCTGGCTGGCCTGCAGGCACCAAGTCAGCTGGCATGCTGTCACTCGTGTGGCTCCATGGCCCTTCCTCTAGGCTTTCAAGTCCTTGTATATATTCAGGTGTTTTACCTGGGAAGGGTGGGAACAGTTCAGCAGCAAGTGGCCTGGGGCTCAGCTCACGTTTACTCACAGATGCCTCGGCACGGTGCCCCAGCTTTGCAATGAGGACGCTTGTTGTGTGGGGGCTGCTGGCTGAATGGGAGACGATTCCCCACCACTGACCAACTTCAGAATTGTTTACAACTGGAGCAAGTGCCCTGATACGGTTTTCCTCTGAGTAACTGGTGGGTTCTGTTTTTTTTTTTCTCTTTTTCGTTTTTGGTTCAAGGTAGATTTTATTCCTCTTTTTTGTATTTACAGATATAAGCATGGAAATAATTTATTCATATAAATACATGTATGTGAAGGGAATAATTGTTTTTTCTGTTTTATTTTTTAAATTTTATTTCTTTTTAATTTTGAATTTTATTTTATATTTTTATACAGCAGGTTCTCATTTGTTATCTACTTTATACATATAAATGTTTACATGCCAATCCCAATCTCTCAACTCCTCCCACCACCACCCCTCCAAGAGCTTTCCCCCCTTGTTGTCCATACGATTGTTGTCTACATCTGTTGCTCTATTTATGCCTTGCAAAATGGTTAATCTGTACAGTTTTTCTAGGTTCCACATATATGCATGAATATACAAGATTTGTTTTTCTCTTTCTGACTTACTTCACTCTGTAGGACAGTCTCTAGATCCATCGACGTCTCTACAAATGACCCAATTTCATTCCTTTCATGGCTTAGTAATATTCCATTTTATATATGTACCACAGCTTTATGCATTCGTCTGTCTGTGGGCATTTAGGTTGCTTCCATTACCTCGATATTGTAAATAGTGATGCAATGAACATTGCGGTGAATGTCTCTTTTTGATTTATGGTTTTGTCTGAGTATATGTCCAGTCCTGGGATTGCTGTATCATATGGTAATTCTATTATTAGTTTCTTAAGAAACTCCATATTGTTCTCCATAGTGACTGTATCAATTTATATTCCCAACAATAGTGGAAGAGTGTTCCTTTTCTCCACACCCTTTCCAGCATTTGTTGTTTGTAGATTTTCAGATGATGCCCATTCTAACAGGTGTGAGGTGATACCTCATTGTTGAGTCCATTTCGTTGAGCAACGGGTAGGTCTTGTCTATTACATATTTGGCTTATGGAACGGTATCTGTGCTAATTTCAAACTCTGGTTTTATGCAGCACCCCAACTCACCTTTCCCCTTAAGCAAGCATAAGTTGGTTTTCTAAACTTGAGACCCTGTTCTGTTTTGTAATTCAGTTCATGTGTAGCCAAGTTTACATTCCGTGCATTAGTGATACCTTATGATGTTTCTTTTTCTGTGTGACTTATTTCACTTAGAATCATCATGCCTCAATCCACTCATTATGCTGGTACAGGCCTGGTGACACAGATTTCATTGCTGAGTGGTATTCTGTTGTACGTAAGTACCGCAACTTCTTTATCAATTATTTGTTCTCTGGGATATTTAACTTGTACTGTAGAAGAGGCTCCTGTAAACAGAGCCGTTGTAAATTTTGGGGTGGCTGTGTCTTTTTGATTTTAATTTCCCTAAGCTATAGGACCATAAGTGGAAATGCCCTAGATTCTGTTGCTTTGTTTTTCAGATGTATCAGGAAACACCATACACTTCTCCAGAGTGGCTGTTGGCAATGTACATCCCGCCCATAAGCATAACAAGGCTCCTTTTTCCCCATGGCCTGTCTTGCCTTTCTGGATTTTACACTTTTCTCAGTGGCCCTTTAGACCGGGGGGAAGTGACACTTCATAGTAGTTCGGATTTCCATTGCAAGCTTGCTTGGTTTGCCAAAAAGGGCGTATGTGTTTTTTCCTGAATATATTCAGGAACAAACTCATACGCCCTTTGTTGCCAAGTGCATCATTGTCGATGTTCTGCCTCTTTTCCTATGCTTTAAATGCAAATCCAGTCTACCTCCTGAAATCGGTTTCCTGCAATTCTGCCCCGCTTTCAAGTCCTCTTCGCAGCCTTACTTCAATATATTTTTGGACGTTATCTGTCATTTATAACTCTGCAGGTTTGTGAATTACAGGGCCCCTGAGCTCCTTTCTTCAACTCGCTTTCTTGTGAGCTGGCCGCAAACCCGCAAGACTGCTTCAGGCCCTAATCTGCTTCTGGCAGGGCACACTGAGCCTTTGGTTAATTCCTCTTCCTGGTGGGAAATGAGTGTTAAATATGCCCGTCCAGACACCTACCTCACTCTCAACCCCTTGGTGATGTGGGTCCTCTGGTTTGTGGCCACTTTTGCTGGGTTCCTCACCTTTCAATGATGTGGCCCCACTAGTGTGAGGACACTCCTGCTTGGTTCTCATCCACGTGGTTATGTGGACCCCCTGGTGAGAGTCTGTTCCTGGCTTTGTTCCTCACCCACCTGTGAGGGAGACCCTCTGCTGATAGGTCACTCCTGCATGGCTGGCACACATTGCCTTGGTGAAGTCAGCCATGTGGTGGCAGTTGGAGCATGCTGGGAATCTCTTCCCCCGGTGATGAGGGCCCTCTTGCGTCAGGCCCTAACTGCTGGGCTCACCAACTTTTCTTAGGGAGCCCAGTGATGCTTTGGCACTCCTCTTAGGATCCCATCTCCATGGGGATGTGGGCCTTCTGCTCTGAGGTCCCAACGGCTGGGTTGTTCACATTTTCATGATGTGGGCTCTCTGGTGTTAGTTCACAGAAGCCTGGATCCCATAGCCTCTGTGCTCTTGGCTGCCTGCTGGGAGGTTCCAACTGCTGGATTCCTCACTTTTTTAATTTTTTGGGCCCTGTGTTGTGAGGATCCTCCTGCCTGCCTCACTCCCAGCCCCTTCGTGATGTGTGTCGTCTGGTTTGAGGCCACATGTGCTGGGTTCCTCACCTTTCGATGATGTGGGACCAATGGTCTTAGGAGACTCCTGCCTGGTTCACATCCCCTTGGTGATGTGGGCCCTCTGTTGAGAGTCTGATCCCGGCTGGGTTCCTCACCCATCTGTGAGGTAGGCCGTCTGATGTGAGGTCACTCTTGCCTGGCTTGCTCACCTCGCCTTGTGGACATGAGCCCTCTGGTGGCACTTGGAGCCTGCTGGGAGCCTCCTCTCCTCGGTGATGAGGGCCCTCTGGCATCAGGCCCTAACTGCTGGGCTCCCTACATTTTGTGATGTGCGCCCAGTGGTGCGAGGACACTCCAGCCAGGTTCACATCCCCATTGGGGTGTGGGCCTTCTGCTCTGAGGTCCCAAAGCCTGGGTTGCTCACAGTTTCATGATGTGGGCTCTCTGCTGTTAGTTCACTCCTGCCTGCATCCCATAGCTTCTGTGCTCTGGGCCGCCTGCTGGGAGGTTCCAACTGCTGGATTCCTCACCTTTCTTATTCTTTGGGCCCTCTGTTTTTAGGCTACTCCTGCCTGCCTCACTCCCATTCCCTTTGTGATATGTGTCCTCTGATTTGAGGCCACATGTGCTGGGTTCCGCACCTTTCGATGATGTGACCCCACTGGAGGGAAGACAGTCCTGACTGGTTCCCATCCCCTTGCTGATGTGGGCCCTCAGGTGAGAGTCTGATCCTGGCTGGGTTCCTCACCCTTCTGTGAGGTGGGCCCTCTGCTGTGAGGTCAATCATGCCTGTCTGGCACACGTCACCTTGGCGACGTGGGCCCTCTGGTGGCAGTTGGAGTGTGCTGGGATCCTCCTCCCCTCGGTGATGAGGGCCCTCTTGCCTTAGGCCATAACTGCTGGGCTCCCCACATTTTCTGATGTGCGCCAAGTGAGTGAGGAGACTCTTGCCAGGTTCCCATCCCCATGGCGATATGGGCCTTCTGCTCTGAGGTCAAAACGGCTGGCTTGCTCACAGTACCATGATGTGGGCCCTCTGCTGTGAGTTCACTCCGGCAAGGATCCCTTATCATCGGTGCTCTGAGCCACCTGCTGGGAGGTTCCAACTGCTGGATTCCTCAACTTTTTTATTCTATGTGCCCTCTGTTGTGAGGCTCCTCCTGCCTGCCTCACTGCCAGCCCCTTGGTGATGACTGTCCTATGGCTTGAGGCCACATGTGCTGCGTTCCTCACCTTTCGATGATGTGACCCCACTCGTGTGAGGACACTCCTGCCTGGTTCCCATCCCCTTGGTGAGGTGGGCCCTCTGGCGAGAGTCTAATCCTGGCTGGGTTCCTCAACGTTCTGTGAGGTAGGCCCTCTGCTGTGAGGTCACTCCTGCCTGGCTGGCACACGTCACCTTGGAGACGTGAGCCCTCTGGTGGCAGTTGGAGCGTGCAGGGCGCCTCCTCCTCTCGGTGATGACGGCCCTCTGGCGTCAGGCCCTAAATGGTGGGCTCCCCACATTTTCTGATGTGCGCCCAGTGGTGCGAGGACACTCCAGCCAGGTTCCCATTCCCATGGGGATGTGGTCCTTCTGCGCTGAGGTCTCAACTCCTGGGTTGCTCACAGTTTTGTGATGTGGGCCCTCTGCTGTGAGTTCACTGTGGCCTGGATCCCATAGCCTCGGTGTTCTGGGCCGCCTGCTGGAAGGTCTAAATGCTGGAATCCTCACGTTTTTTATATTATGTGCCCTGTGTTGTGAGGCTACTCCTGCCTGCCTCACTCCAAGGCCCTTGGTGATGTGGGTCCTCTGGTTTGAGGACACATGTGCTGGGTTCCTCACCTTAAGATGATGAGGCCCCACTGGTGTGAGGATAATCCTGACTGGGTCCCATCCCCTTTGTGATGTGGGCCCTCTGGTGAGAGTCTGATCCTGGCTGGGTTCCTCACCCATCTGTGAGGTGGGCCCTCTACTATCAGGTAACTCTTGCCTGGGTTGCTCACCTCGCCTTGTTGACATGAGCCCTCTGGTGGCAATTGGACCCTGCTGGGAGCCTCCTCAGCTCTGTGATGAGGGCCCTCTGATGTCAGGCCCTAACTGCTGGGCTCCCCAACTTTTCTTAGTGAGCCCAGTGTTGCTCAAGCACTCCTCTTAGGTTCCCATCCCCATGGGGATGTGGGCCTTCTGCTCTGAGGTTCCAACGGCTGGGTTGATCACAATTTCATGATGTGGGCTCTCTGGTGTTAGTTCACTGTGGCCTGGATCCCATAGCCTCTGTGGTCTTGGCTGCCTGCTGGGAGGTTCCAACTGCTCGATTCCTCAACTTTTGTATTCTATGGGTCCTGTGTTGTGATGCTCCTCCTGCCTGCCTCACTCGCAACCCCTTCGTGATGTGGGTCTTCTGGTTTGAGGCCACATGTGCTGGGTTAGGCAACTTTCAATGATGTGGCCCCACTGGTGTGAGGACACTCCTGCCTGGTTCCCATCCCCTTGGTGATGTGGGCCTTCTGGTGACAGTCTTATCCTGGCTGAGTTCCTCACTCTTCTGTGAGGTAGGCCCTCTGCTGTGAGGTCAATCCTGCCTGACTTGCACACATCACCTTGGCGACGTGGGCCCTCTGTTGGCACATGGAACCTGCTGGGAGCCTCCTGCCCTCGGTGATGATGGCCCTCTAGCATCAGGCTCTAACTGCTGGGCTCCCCACGTTTTCTGATGTGAGCCCAGTGATGCCAGGACACTCCTGTCAGGTTCCCATCCCCATGGGGATGTGGGCTTTCTGCTCTGAGGTCCCAATGCCTGGGTTGCTCACAGTTTCATGATGTGGGCTCTCTGGTGTTAGTTAACTCCTGCCTGCATCCCATAGCTTCTGTGCTCTCGGCCGCCTGCTGGGAGGTTCCAAATGCTGGATTCCTCACTTTTTTTATTCTTTGGGCCCTCTGTTTTTAGGCTACTCCTACCTGCCTCACTCCCATCCCCTTTGTGATGTATGTCCTCTGATATGAGGCCACATGTGCTGGGTTCCTCACCTTTCGATGATGTGGTCCCACTGGTGGGAGGACAGTCCTGACTGGTTCCCATCCCCTTGGTGTTGTGGGCCCTCTGGTGAGAGTCTCATCCTGCCTCGGTTCCTCACCCTTCTGTGAGATAGGCCCTCTGCTGTGAGGTCACTACTGCCTGGCTGGTGCATGCCACCTTGTAGACGTGGGCCCTCTGTTGGCAGTTGGAACCTGCTGGGAGTCTCCTCCCCTCAGTTATGAGGGCCCCCTGGCATCAGGCCCTAACTGCTGGGCTCCTAACATTTTCTGATATGTGCTAAGTGGTGCAAAGCCACTCCTGCCAGGTTCCCATCCCAATGGGGATGTGGGCCTTCTGTTCTGAGGTCCCAACAGCTGGGCTGCTCACAGGTTCATGATGTGGGCCCTCTGCTGTGAGTTCACTGCGGCCTGGATCCCATAGCCTCGGTGCTCTGGGCCACTTGCTGGGAGGTTCCAACTGCTGGATTCCTCAACTTTTATATTCTATGGACCCTGTGTTGTGAGGCCAGTCCTGCCAGCCTCATTCCGAACCCCTTGGTGATGTGGTTCCTCTGGTTTGAGGACACATGTGCTGGGATCCTCACCTTTCGATGATGTTGTCCCACTGGTGTGGGGACACTCCTGCCTGGTTCCCATCCCCTTGGTGATGTGGGCCCTCTGGTGAGAGTCTGATCCTGGCTGTGTTCCTCACCCTTCTGTGAGGTGGGCCCTCTGCTGTGAGGTCACTCCTGCCAGGCTGGCACACATCGCCTTGGTGACGTTGGCCCTCTGGTGGCAGCTGGAGCCTGCTGGGAGCCTCCTCCTCTCGGTGATGAGTGCCCTCTAGCGTCAGGCCCTAACTTCTGAGCACCCCACGTTTTCTGATGTGAGCCCAGTGATGCCAGGACACTCCTGTCATGTTCCCATCACCATGGGGATGTGGGCCTTCTGCTCTGAGGTCCCAATGTCTGGGTTGCTCACAGTTTCATGATGTGGGCTGTCTGGTGTTAGTTCACTCTGGCCTGGTTCCTCTAGCCTCTGTGCTCTGGGCCGCCTGCTGGGAGGTTCCAACTGCTGGATTCCTCACCTTTCTTATTTTTGGGCCCTCTGTTATGAGGCTCCTCCTGCCTGCCTCACTCCCAGCCCCTTGGTGATGGGTGTCCTATGGTTTGAAGCCACATGTTCTGGGTTCCTCACCTTTAGATGATGTGGCCCTACTCATGTGAGGACACTCCTGCCTGGTTCCAATCCATTTGGTGATGTGGGCCCTCTGGTGCGAGTCTGATCCTGACTGGGTTCGTCACACTTTTCTGAGGTGGACCCTCTGCTGTGAGGTCATTTTTGCCTGGTTGGCACACATCGCCTTGGCGACGTCAGCCCTCTGGTGGCAGTTGGAGCCTGCTGGGAGCCTCCTTCCCTTGGTGATGAGGGTCCTCTGGCGTCAGGCCCTAACTGCTGGTCGCCCAAAATTTTCTGATACGTTCTCAGTGGTGCGAGGACACTCCTACCAGAATTCCATCCCCATGGGGATGTGGGCCTCCTGCTCTGAGGTCCCAATGGCTGGGTTGCTCAGTTTCATGACATGGGCCCTCTTCTGTGAGTTCACTGTGGCCTGGATCCCATAGCCTCGGTGCTCTGGGCCGCCTGCTGGGAGGTTCCAACTGCTGGATTCCTCACTTTTTTATTCTATGTGCCCAGTGTTGTGAGGCTACTCCTGCCTGCCTCACTCCGAGGTCCTTGGTGATGTGGGTCCTCTGGTTTGAGGACACATGTGCTGAGTACCTCAGCTTTCGATGATGTGGCCCCACTGATGTGAAGACACTCCTGCCTGGTTCCCATCCCCTTGGTGATGTGGGCCCTCTGGTGAGAGTCTGATGTTGGCTGGGTTTCTCACCCTTCTGTGAGGTGGGACCTCTGCTGTGAGGTAACTCCTGCCTGGCATGCTAACGTTGCCTTGGCAATGTGAGCCCTCAGGTGGCAGTTGGAGCCTGCTGGGAATCTCCTCCCCTCAGTTATGAGAGCTCTGGATAAAACACATATGCCCTTTTTTGCCAAGTGCATTATTTTCCAAGTTCTGTCTCTTTTCCTATGCTTTAAGAGCTACTCCCGTGTACGTTTTGAAATCAATTTCCAGCAATTCTGCCCTGCATTCAAGTCCTCTTCGCAGCCTTACTTCAGCATAATTTTGGATGATAGCTGTCATTTATAACTCCGCAGGTTTCTGAATTACAGTGTCCCTGAGCTCCTTTCTTCAACTCGCTTTCTTGTGAGCTGGCCGCAACACTGCAGGATCTCCTCAGGCCCTAATTTAGTTCCAGCATGGCACGCGGAGCCTTTGGTTAATTCCTCTTCCTGGTGGGAAATGAGAGTTAAATTTGCCCGTCCGGACACCTCCACCTAGTCTCTCATTGGTTCTCCCTATTCCTGTTCATTTTCCACAGAAATTGCAAACTGGGCCAAACAGGAGGTTAAAGGCACTGACTCTCCAAGTGGGGAGAGTGTTAGTAAAGCGTCTGGAATGTTGCACCCGAGTACCAGGGGACGAAAACTGAGACACATTTGAACACGTTTTCCGATCACACGGTGGATCATACTCTGGGTTCCACATGCATGTTTTAGCTGAAGGAAGAATCCCTTAAACAGGGAGAGTTGAGACCCATGGAATGGGTACCATGCAATATGACTTCAAAGGGTCTGCATTTGCTCACCGAACCTCACCAATCCTATCACTGCTGCGTTTATGCCGCTGTACACACGCTTGATTCTCTTTCGGAGACATATAAATCCATAGGTTTTAAGATTCTTACTAGTCAGGTAGATTCTTGCTAGTCAGGAATATTCTTAGGCGTTTAATATGGGGTGTTGAGTCCACTTCGTTGAGCAAGGAGTAGCTCTTGTCTATTACATATTTGGCTTATGGAACGGTATCTGTGCTAATTTCAATCTCTGGTTTCATGCAGCACCCCAACTCACCCGTCCCCTTAAGCAAGCATAAGTTGGTTTTCTACATTTGACACCCTGTTCTGTTTTGTAATTCAGTTCTTGTGTAGCCAAGTTTACATTCCGTGTATTAGTGATATCTTATGATGTTTCTTTTTCTGTGTGACTAATTTCACTTAGAATCATCGTACCTGAATCCACTCATTATGCTGCTACGGGCCTGATGACATAGATTTCATTGCTGAGTGATATTGCATTGTACGTAAGTACCACAATTTCTTTATCCATTTTTCGCTTTCTGTGATATTGAACTTGTACCGTAAACGAGGTTCTTGTAAACAGAGCCGTCCCAAACTTTGGGGTGGCTGTGTCTTTTTGATTTTAATTTCCCTAAGCTATAGGACCATAAGTGGAAGTGCCCTAGGCTCTGTTGCTTTGTTTTTTGGATGTTTCAGGAAACACCATACACTTCTCCAGAGTGGCTGCTGGCAATTTACATCCCGCCCATCAGCATAACTAGGCTCCCAGTTCTCCATGGCCTGTCCTGCCTTTCTGGATTTTACACTTTTTTCAGATGGCCCTTTTGACCGGGGGGCAGTGAGACTTCATTGTAGTGCAGATTTCCTTTGCAAGCTTGCTTGGTTGGCCAAAAAGGGCGTATGCGTTTTTTCCTGCAGGAAAAAACGCATACGCCCTTTTTGGCCAAGTGCATCATTGTGGACGTTCTGCCTCTTTTCCTATGCTTTACATGCAATTCCAGTCTACCTCCTGAAATCGGTTTCCTGCAATTCTGCCCTGCTTTCAACTCCTCTTGGCATCCTAATTCAATATATTTTTGGAAGATAGCTGTCATTTATAACTCTGCAGGTTTGTGAATTACAGTGCCCCTGAGCTCCTTTCTTCAACTTGATTTCTTGTGAGCTGGCCGCAACACCGCAGGATTGCTTCAGGCCCTAGTTTGGTTCCGGCACGGCATGCTGAGCCTTTGGTTAATTCCTCTTCCTGGTGGGAAATGAGAGTTAAATTGGCCCGTCCGGACACCTCCACCTAGTCTCTCATTGGTTCTCCCAATTCCTGTTCATTTTCCACAGAAATTGCAAACTGGGCCAAACAGGAGGTTAAAGGCACTGACTCTCCAAGTGGGGAGAGTGTTAGTAAAGCGTCTGGAATGTTGCAACCGAGTACCAGGGGACGAAAACTGAGACACATTTGAACACGTTTCCCGATCACACGGTGGATCATACTCTGGGTTCCACATGCATGTTTTAGCTGAAGGAAGAATCCATTAAACCTGGAGAGTTGAGACCCATGGAATGGGTACCATGCAATATGACTTCAAAGGGTCTGCATTTGCTCACCGAACCTCAGCAATCCTATCACTGCTGCGTTTATGCCGCTGTACACACGCTTGATTCTCTTTCGGAGACATATAAATCTATAGGTTTTAAGATTCTTACTAGTCAGGTAGATTCTTACTAGTCAGGTATATTTTTAGGCGTTTAATATGGGGTGTTGAGTCCGTTCGTTGAGCAAGGAGTAGCTCTTGTCTATTACATATTTGGCTTATGGAACGGTATCTGTGCTCATTTCAATCTCTGGTTTTATGCAGCACCCCAACTCACCCGTCCCCTTAAGCAAGCATAAGTTGGTTTTCTACATTTGACACCCTGTTCTGTTTTGTAATTCAGTTCTTGTGTAGCCAAGTTTACATTCCGTGTATTAGTGATATCTTATGATGTTTCTTTTTCTGTGTGACTAATTTCACTTAGAATCATCGTACCTGAATCCACTCATTATGCTGCTACGGGCCTGATGACATAGATTTCATTGTTGAGTGATATTGCATTGTACGTAAGTACCACAATTTCTTTATCCATTTTTCGCTTTCTGTGATATTGAACTTGTACCGTAAACGAGGTTCTTGTAAACAGAGCCGTCCCAAACTTTGGGGTGGCTGTGTCTTTTTGATTTTAATTTCCCTAAGCTATAGGACCATAAGTGGAAGTGCCCTAGGCTCTGTTGCTTTGTTTTTTGGATGTTTCAGGAAACACCATACACTTCTCCAGAGTGGCTGCTGGCAATTTACATCCCGCCCATCAGCATAACTAGGCTCCCAGTTCTCCATGGCCTGTCCTGCCTTTCTGGATTTTACACTTTTTTCAGATGGCCCTTTTGACCGGGGGGCAGTGAGACTTCATTGTAGTGCAGATTTCCTTTGCAAGCTTGCTTGGTTGGCCAAAAAGGGCGTATGCGTTTTTTCCTGAATATATTCAGGAAAAAACGCATACGCCCTTTTTGGCCAAGTGCATCATTGTGGACGTTCTGCCTCTTTTCCTATGCTTTACATGCAATTCCAGTCTACCTCCTGAAATCGGTTTCCTGCAATTCTACCCTGCTTTCAACTCCTCTTGGCATCCTAATTCAATATATTTTTGGAAGATAGCTGTCATTTATAACTCTGCAGGTTTGTGAATTACAGTGCCCCTGAGCTCCTTTCTTCAACTCGCTTTCTTGTGAGCTGGCCGCAACACCGCAGGATTGCTTCAGGCCCTAGTTTGGTTCCGGCACGGCATGCTGAGCCTTTGGTTAATTCCTCTTCCTGGTGGGAAATGAGAGTTAAATTGGCCCGTCCGGACACCTCCACCTAATCTCTCATTGGTTCTCCCTATTCCTGTTCATCTTCCGCAGAAATTGCTAACTGGGCCAAACAGGAGGTTAAAGGCACTGACTCTCCAAGTGGGGAGAGTGTTAGTAAAGCGTCTGGAATGTTGCACCCGAGTACCAGGGGACCAAAACTGAGACACATTTGAACACGTTTTCCGACCACATGGTGGATCATACTCTGGGTTCCACATGCATGTTTTAGCTGAAGGAAGAATCCCTTAAACATGGAGAGTTGAGACCCATGGAATGGGTACCATGCAATATGACTTCAAAGGGTCTGCATTTGCTCACCGAACCTCACCAATCCTATCACTGCTGCGTTTATGCCGCTGTACACACGCTTGATTCTCTTTCGGAGACATATAAATCCATAGGTTTTAAGATTCTTACTAGTCAGGTAGATTCTTACTAGTCAGGTATATTCTTAGGCGTTTAATATGGGGTGTTGAGTCCACTTCGTTGAGCAAGGAGTAGCTCTTGTCTATTACATATTTGGCTTATGGAACGGTATCTGTGCTCATTTCAATCTCTGGTTTTATGCAGCACCCCAACTCACCCGTCCCCTTAAGCAAGCATAAGTTGGTTTTCTACATTTGACACCCTGTTCTGTTTTGTAATTCAGTTCTTGTGTAGCCAAGTTTACATTCCGTGTATTAGTGATATCTTATGATGTTTCTTTTTCTGTGTGACTAATTTCACTTAGAATCATCGTACCTGAATCCACTCATTATGCTGCTACGGGCCTGATGACATAGATTTCATTGCTGAGTGATATTGCATTGTACGTAAGTACCACAATTTCTTTATCCATTTTTCGCTTTCTGTGATATTGAACTTGTACCTTAAACGAGGTTCTTGTAAACAGAGCCGTCCCAAACTTTGGGGTGGCTGTGTCTTTTTGATTTTAATTTCCCTAAGCTATAGGACCATAAGTGGAAGTGCCCTAGGCTCTGTTGCTTTGTTTTTTGGATGTTTCAGGAAACACCATACACTTCTCCAGAGTGGCTGCTGGCAATTTACATCCCGCCCATCAGCATAACTAGGCTCCCAGTTCTCCATGGCCTGTCCTGCCTTTCTGGATTTTACACTTTTTTCAGATGGCCCTTTTGACCGGGGGGCAGTGAGACTTCATTGTAGTGCAGATTTCCTTTGCAAGCTTGCTTGGTTGGCCAAAAAGGGCGTATGCGTTTTTTCCTGAATATATTCAGGAAAAAACGCATACGCCCTTCTTGGCCAAGTGCATCATTGTGGACGTTCTGCCTCTTTTCCTATGCTTTACATGCAATTCCAGTCTACCTCCTGAAATCGGTTTCCTGCAATTCTGCCCTGCTTTCAACTCCTCTTGGCATCCTAATTCAATATATTTTTGGAAGATAGCTGTCATTTATAACTCTGCAGGTTTGTGAATTACAGTGCCCCTGAGCTCCTTTCTTCAACTCGTTTTCTTGTGAGCTGGCCGCAACACCGCAGGATTGCTTCTGGTCCTAGTGTGGTTCCGGCATGGCACGCTGAGCCTTTGGTTAATTCCTCTTCCTGGTGGGAAATGAGAGTTAAATTTGCCCGTCCAGACACCTCCACCTAATCTCTCATTGTTTCTCCCTATTCCTGTTCATTTTCCACAGAAATTGCAAATTGGGCCATACAGGAGGTTAAAGGCACTGACTCTCCAAGTGGGGAGAGTGTTAGTAAAGCGTCTGGAATGTTGCACCCGAGTACCAGGGGACGAAAACTGAGACACATTTGAACACGTTTCCCGATCACACGGTGGATCATACTCTGGGTTCCACATGCATGTTTTAGCTGAAGGAAGAATCCCTTAAACCTGGAGAGTTGAGACCCATGGAATGGGTACCATGCAATATGACTTCAAAGGGTCTGCATTTGCTCACCGAACCTCACCAATCCTATCACTGCTGCGTTTATGCCGCTGTACACACGCTTGATTCTCTTTCGGAGACATATAAATCTATAGGTTTTAAGATTCTTACTAGTCAGGTAGATTCTTACTAGTCAGGTATATTCCTAGGCGTTTAATATAGGGTGTTGAGTCCACTTCGTTGAGCAAGGGGTACCTTTTGTCTATTATATTTTTGGCTTATGGAACGGTATCTGTGCCAATTTTAATCTCTGGTTTCATGCAGCACCCCATATCGGCTTTCCCCTTAAGCAAGCATAAATTGGTTTTCTACATTTTTGACCCTGTTCTGTTTTGTAATTCAGTTCCTGTGTAGCCCAGTTTACATTCCGTGTAGTAGTGATATCTTATGATGTTTCTTTTTCTGTGTGACTAATTTCACTTAGAATCATCATACCTGAATCCACTCATTATGCTGCTCCGGGCCTGATGACATAGATTTCATTGCTGAGTGATATTGCATTGTACGTAAGTACCACAACTTCTTTATCCATTTTTCGCTTTTTGCGATATTTAACTTGTACCATAAACGAGGTTCTTGTAAACAGAGCCATCCCAAACTTTGGGGTGGCTGTGTCTTTTTGATTTTAATTTCCCTAAGCTATAGGACCATAAGTGGAAGTGCCCTAGGCTCTGTTGCTTAGTTTTTTGGATGTTTCAGGAAACACCATACACTTCTCCAGAGTGGCTGTTGGCCATTTACATCTCGCCCATCAGCATAACAAGGCTCCCAGTTCTCCATGGCCTGTCCTGCCTTTCTGGATTTTACACTTTTTTCAGAAGGCCCTTTGACCGGGGGGCAGTGAGACTTCATTGTAGTGCAGATTTCCTTTGCGAGCTTGCTTGGTTGGCCAGAAAGGGCGTATGCGTTTCTTCCTGAATATATTCAGGAAAGAACGCATACGCCCTTTTTGGCCAAGTGCATCATTGTCGACGTTCTGAGTCTTTTCATATGTTTTCAGTGCAATTCCAGTCTACCTCCTGAAATCGGTTTCCTGCAGTTCTGCCTTGCTCTCAGTTCCTCTTCATAGCCTTACCTCAATATACGTTTGGAAAATAGTTGGCCTTTATAACTCTGCAGGTTTTTCAATTGCAGTGGCCCTTAGCTCCATTTTTCAGCTCTTATTTTTGTGATCTTGCCTCATATCCACAGGATTTCTTCAGGCCCTATTCTTCTTCTGGGGCGCCTTGCTCTGCCTTTGGTTAATTCTTCTTCCTGATGTGAAATTAGAGTGACATGTGCCCATTGAAACCGCTACAGCTATTTTCTCACTGGTTCCCCCTATTCCCATTCATCCTCCGCACTAACTGCAGACTGTGCGATACCGGAACTTAAAGGCATTGACTCTCCATGTGGAGATGTTGTTAGTAAAGTGGCTGGAATGTTGATCCGGAGCCCCAGGAGAGGAAAATGAGGTGCATTTTAGAAACCTTTCCCGATCATATGGTATACCATCTGCTGGATTTCCCATGCATGGTTTAGCTGTAGGAAGATTCCCTTCAACTTGGAGTGTTGGGACCCTTGGAATAAGTAGCATGAAGTATTGCATTAAACTTTCGGCAGTTGCTCACCAAAGCTCTCCAATCCTTTCAGCCCCAAGTGTCCAGCCTTATGTCTTATCCAGCTGTGGGTTTATATGTGGTCATTCCAGGTTGCATCACAGCCCCTGAGCGAATTTTGTAAGAATTTTTCTCTCTTTCATTGTTTCTGCGTTTTGGTTTTAAAATTTATTTCTATAATGGGGTTTAGCTCATTTTCACTGCTGTGTTTGTGCCGCTCTGCGCACACTTGATTCCCTTATGGAGATATATCAATACATGGGTTTTAAGATTCTTATTACTCAGATATATTTCTCTGTGGTGTATAGGGTGTGTTGAGGCCAGTTCATTGAGCAAGGTGTAGATCTTGTCTGATACCTATTTGGTTTATTGAACGGTATCTGTGCTAATTTCAAACTCTGGTTTTATGCATCACCCCACCTCTCCTTTCCCCTTAAGCTGACATAAGTGTGTTTTCTAAATGTGAGACACTGTTCTGTTTTGTCATTCATTTTTTGTGCAGCCATATTTATCCTCCCTCTATAAGTGATATCTTATGATATGTTTCTTTTTCTGTTTGACTTATTTCAAGTAGTATTATCAGACCTCAATCCACTCTTTATCCTTCTACTAGCCTTATTACATTGATTTCATGGTGAAGAGATATTCCATTGTACATAAGTACCACATTTTCTTTATCCATTGTTCTCTTTCCTGGGATATTTAAGGTGTACTGAAGTTGAGGTTCTTGTAAACAGAGTAGCCCTAAACTGTGGTGTGCTTGTGTCTTGTTGATTTTTAGACTTCCCTAGATATACTCCCGTGATTGGAAGTGCCCTATGCTCTGTCGCTCTGTTTTTTAGATGATTTAGGAACCACCATACACTTCTCCAGAGTGGCTCTCGGCAGTTCACACACTGTCCATCAGCGTATAAAGGCTCCCTGTTCTCCATGGCCTGTCCTGCATTTCTGGTTTTTACAATTTTTTCGGATGGCCCTTTTGACCGGTGGGAAATGAGACTTCTTTGTTGTGCACATTTGCATTGCTTGCTTGCTTGGTTGCCCATAAAGTGCGTATGCGTTTTTTCCTGGATATATTCAGGAAATAACACATACTCCCTTTTGGGCCAACTGCATCATTGTCGAAATTCTGCCGCTTTTCATGTGCTTTAAAGGCGAGTCCAATCTATCTCTTGAAATCTGTTTCTTGCAATTCTGTCTTGCATTCAGATCCTCTTCTTTGCCTTACCTCAACATATTTTTGGACGTTAGTTTTCATTTATAACTCTGCAGGTTTGTGAATTGCAGTGACCCTGAGCTCCATTTTTTAAGTTGCTCTTTTGTGAGCTGGCCTCAAAACTGCAGGATTGCTTCAGGCCCTATTTTGGCTCCGGTGAGGCGGGCTGAGCCTTTTTTTAATTCTTATTCTTAATGGGAAATTAGAGTGACATGTGCCCGTCCAAACCCCTACAACTATTCTCTCATTGTTTCCCCCTGTTCCCGTTCATCCTCCTCACAATTTGCAAAATGTGTGAAACAGAAGTTTAAATGTGCTGATTCTCTAAGTGGGGAGATTCTAAGTAACGTGGCTGGAATGATGAACAGGAGCACCAGGAGAGGATAAATGAGGTGCATTTTAGACACATCTCCCGATCACATGGTGTACAGTCCTCTGGGTTTTCCATGCATGTTTTAGCTGTAGGAAGATTCCTTGAACCTGCAGATTTGGGACCCATTGAATGGGTACCAGGTAGTATTACTTTAAAGGGTGTGCATTTCCTCACCCAACCCCACATTTCTCTTAGCGCGAACAGTTTCCAGCCTTATGTCTCATCCTGCTGTGGGTCTAGATGTGTTCAATCCATGTTGCATCACCGTCCCTGAGGAAAAGTTGTAAGAGGTTTTCTCTGTCTCTCTGTCGTTTATTTTTTTCAATTTATTACTATGTTGTTTACAGCTGATTTTCAAAGCTCTGTTTCTTGCTGCTGTACATCCACTTGATTCACGTACAGAGAGACATCAATAATTTCTTTTTCAGATTCTTACCAGTCATAGATATTCTTTTCCGGTGACTTGAGTGTGCTGAGTGCAGTTCTTTTAGTTACCGTGTAGGCCTTGTTGATTATCAGTTTGGTATTTGGAATGGTATCTTTGCTAATTTCAACCTCCTGGATGATGCCTCACCCCTCCCCACCTTTCCCGTTTAGCAGCCTTACACGTGTTTTCTACATATTTATGTCACTTAGAATGATCATACGTAACTCCTCCGGAGTTGTTACAACTGGCCATATTTCATTGATTTCCAGGCTGAGTAATATTCCACTCTACATAAGTACCACATCTCTATCCATTTTTTCCCTCCAGAGACATTTAAGTTATATCCTAGTCGAGGATCTTTTAAACAGAGAGGCAGTAAACATTGGGGTGCCTGTGTCCTCTCGATTTTTGTTTTTCCCAAGATATACGCCCATGAGTGCAAGTGCCCTATGCTCTGTAGCTCATTTTTTAGATGCTTTAGTAAACACAATACACTTCTCCAGAATGGCCGTTGGCAATATACATTTCCACTATAAGCCTCACAGGGCTCCCTCCTCTCCTTGCCCTGGCCTGCATTTCTGGCGTTTACACTTTATGAGGATGGCTCTTCTGACTGATGCGAAGTGATATCTTTTGTAGTATTGATTTCCAGTGCCCACCTGTTTGGTTGGCTAAAAAAGTGTATGCCCTTTTCTTGAATATATACAGAAAAAAACGCATACAGCCTTTTTGGCCAACTGCAATGTCGGCAATGTTCAGCCCCTTTTCTTGTGCTTAATGGCGAGTCCTTTCTACCTCCTCAAATCCCTTTCCTGCCATTCTCCCTTGCTTGCCAATCCTTTTCTCTGACTTTCCTCAAGACATTTTTCAGTGATAGATATTTTCAACTCTGCAGTTTCGTGAATTTTACTGCCCCTGAGTTCCATTGTTCAACTTGTGTTTATGGGAACTGGCCACAAAGCAGTGGGATTTCCTCAAGCCCTATACTGTTTCCATGGGCAACCCTAGCCTTTGGTCAATTCATCTTCCTGATTGGAAATTAGAGTGACATGTGCCTGTCTGAACACCTAGGACTTGTCTCTCATTGTTCCTCATCCTTCCGCTTCATCCTCTGGACAAATTCCAAACTGTACGCAACAGGATGTTGACAGTGTTGACATCTCCAAGTGGGGAGACTGTTAGTAAAGACGCTGGAGGGGTGAACCCGAGCACCAGGAGATGAGGAGATGAGATGCCTTTTCCAAACTCTTCCCGATCAGACGGTATACCATCCTCTGGATGTGACAGACATGTTTTAGCAGTAGGAAGAGTCCCATTCATGTAAGGAGAACACCAGGGCTTTTTCAAAATCAGTGTCTCCCCGAAACCCAAACTGGGGAGTTTTTTAAGCTACGGCTACACATATGTTCATTAAGGGCCTTGGGAAGTAGGCAGAGTCCAAACTTTAGATGACTGAAGTCTTCAGGGTCAGAAGCACTCACCACCGGCTTCCCTTAGGTTACACTTTAACTGTCATTGATAGATGATGTCAATAAAAATATCTATTCTTTTTCCGATTATTTCCCCTTATAGGTTATTGCACAATATTGAGTGTAGTTCCCTGTGCTATACAGTAGTTCCTTGTTGATGATCTATTTTATACATAGCAGTGTGTATGTGTTAATTCCAAACTGTTAATTTATCCCTCCTCCCACCTTTCCCCTTTGGTAATAATAAATTATAAGATTTTATACTTCTCAGAAATGGGGGAGCTGAAAGAGAGGTATCATTTTCAATGGAAAAGCATTTAAAACAAGATTGAAGCTTTAACCAAGATTATTAGATGTACATCCTTGGAAAGAAATCACTTCATTTCTCTAATATTGACCTGACAAATAGGACAAACCTTCTCACTGAACTTGCTTATAATAAAGTGATGGAAATATCAAATGGAAGTGTTAGAAACATCTTATTTTACCCGAGCCTTATAAACTGTTCTATGTTAACTACAGTTTGGCTCACACATCTGTTCATTGAAGTTACAATAGTCTCAATTTCTGTTACTGATCCTCCAGAGTGGACCCCAACAAGGGTCCCCCTGCCCAGTGTCATTGGGGCCAACAGATCGAGACTGAGTTTGGTTCCCAAGCAAAGGAAACTTTATATTTTCATCAGAGAATGGAGAGGTGAGAGCATGCACTACCCCGTGGGCTGTGGGCTGGGCTGCTGTGTAGAGATCCTGTCAGAGTCAGTGGGAGGGAGGGGGCAGAGCTCTCAAGGGCCGGGTTGGCTGCAGCTCAGGCTCTATATCTCGGAGTCTGCACTGGGCCCCAGGAGCTGAGGTGTCGACCCAGCCATTCTGCACCAGGAAATCTGGTCTGAAGTGCCGGGTGTGGAACCTCTGCATGCGGGACCCTAGGAGCACGTGAAATTAGACAAAGCACAAAGGATAAAAAAGGTCAGACTTGACTTTATTGCCCAGATTCTATTTTTATCTCCCAGGGATTTTTAATGGGCTTTGCTGGGGACAAACCCCTCCTCTGCCTTTTGTCCCGTTCCTCATTCTTGGAGTGCTGAGGGTGCAGACCCTTCTTCTGTAACTGCTGAGTGCTGAGTTGGGAGCCCTCATACCAGGGGACGAGGGTCAGAACTTCTCCCCAGCAGCCTCCAGGTGACGTTGATTGGCCCCAGGACCCCTGCCTCCCTGCTCGTCCGCCTGAGCACCAGCATTGGAAGTGTTATAGATTCTAATGACCTTTAAGGGTCCAGGAAAGAGATGTGCAGAGACGCTGTGGGGGCCGGTTTCACCCCGCCCCACATTTGTTCGGCCACCTTAGGCTGACCGTTTCTGCCAGCCTAGATGCTCTGACCAGTAGTCTGCTCTTTCTTCAATTAGGCCCCTGAATTAACATAAAAACAGCACCAGGTGTCAGAGCCCTGCCCGCTCAACTCCCAGACAGTCCAGGGTCAGTGGTGATCAAGGACCATGATGGCCACTGAGTCAACAGCCTTTTGAAGTAAACAGGAGTCCAGCCGGTCTTATTGGCCACCATCATCACGGTGTCTGTAGGCTTTTCTATGGTGACAGTGTGATATACGGTTCCCCCGCCAAGATTATTAGCTCCCCTCCGGGTGCAGGAAGTCCTGCAAGCAGTAGTCTACTCCTTCGGGACACACTATTGTTGTTTTATGAGAGAAACTCCAGGTCAAGTGATGTTCACATGAGTCGTCATGGTGCCCTGTTGCCTCCGGTTATCTCTCTGGATGTTGGAGTTGGAGGGCCTCCTCACTCGAGGTCGGTGTGCCCACGGAGCGAACCCTGCAACTTCAGGGCATGGTTGGTGATTAGGATCACCACGTGGGGTCCTTTTCCCTTAGGAGGGAGGTGGCCTTTTGGGCTGCTGATTTCCAGGTTTTTAGATACCGCCAGTATCTTGGCCAGATGTGGCAGTGGGCCAAGCCCCTTGGTGACTGTAGTTTATCCTACCTGGATGGCATTCTTGCGTTGTTCCATTTCAAGTGGTCCCAGTTTTTGCACTAATTCTCCAATGGCGATTCACCTTTCACCGGGAATGGAAAGGTCAAAGGGTTTAGCTCAATTAGGGAGTTCCAGGGCAAGGGTCTGAATTGACTGCTCTTTCCATTCTTGAAAGGCCACTTCTGGATTCTGTTCAAAAGGATCATCATCTTTTCCTTTCAGTGTTTCATATAGAGGCCCAGCTAGTAGACTGTAGTTAGGGATCCAGAAGCAGCAAACCCTGGCCTCCCCAGGAACCCCTAAGCTGTCTTCTAGTTTTAGAAAGGGGTAAGGCTGCAAATGGCTTCTTCCCTTTCCTGGGATGGGCTTCTCTGACCTTGTGTGAGAATGAAGCCCAGGCAGGTCACCACAGTCTGTGATATTTGAGCTTTTTCTTGGACAACTTCTATCCTTTATTGGCTTGGTAGTTCAGAGGCCTCCTTAGTAGGGCTGGCGATCAGAATGTCGTCTGCATATTGCAGGAGGGTTTCCTTTTCCAGAGGTAGAACTTTTCGGTCGTTAGCTAAGCTTTCCCCAAAGATGGTGTGGGAATTTTTGAACCCTTGGGGCAAGACGGCCCGGAAGTATTGTTTTAGTTGTATGTTGAGTCCTGCCACTCACAAGCCAAAATTTCTTGTGACTCTGGGACTAATGGAATACAAAAGAAGGCATCATTGAAGACTAATACAGAATACCATGTCCTGGTGGTTGGTAGAATGACCAGCAGGGTGTAGGAATCAGGAGCAACTGGAGGTATATCCTCGGTGGCTTCACTGACTGTCCTGACATCCTTTACCAGGTCCCCAGCAGCCCATGGGGCTCTCGTGGTCAGGCCAATCCCAGGATATGGAGCTCTCCTGGGCAGGTACCCCACCCCCAACCCAGCCCACGGGGCTCTCATGGTCAGGCCCCTCCCAGGATACAGAGCTACCCTTGCAGGTACCGTGGCAGGGCTGGGCACACAGGAACCGTGCACATAGCCCTCATTGAAGAGCACCCCCAGCTCACCTGTCGCTCAGAGCTGACACAGAGCACCTCAGAGCAGGACTTGAACTAACAAACAGCAGCTCCGACAGGTCTGTGACCCTGGGCATCACTCTGTGTGGTCTCCCTCCACCTGGTCTTCCAGAGACTTCCACTGCACCCAGGGCACCAGGCCTCTGTCTCCAACCACCACCCACCCCTCCTCTCCCTGACTCCTGGGTTCCTCTCATTAGGAGAGGGTTTTCTTGAAGTTGTCTCCCACTCATGGGCCAGATAAAATGATTAGAAAACAAGCCAAAGCTGCAGCCCCTTGTCTATCCTGACTCTCAGGAGCCCACACCTGTTCCTTGGACCTGGCCGGTTCAGCAAGTTCCATTTTCTGCAACTGTGAGCCCCTGAGGGGTGATGATTGGCTACCTGGGCAGCCTTACCATGCTGGCCAGCCCTCCCCAGGTGTGCCTGGGTTGAGATCAATATAAATACCACTCCAGGCAGCAAAAGCCCCTGCAGCTGTGCCTGACGCCATTTTCTCTGCCCTGTCAGCAGTCTCGGGGCTGGGCTGGTGGGAGGGAGTGAGAGGCCACGGCTTTGTGGGTGGCCCAGTGTGAGTGGGGCTCTGCTGGACTTTCTGCAGCAGTTGCCAGGCTGCCACCTGCTAAAGAAGAGGATGTGTCACCCATACCTGCTGCTGGAATTTCTCCCTGGGCAGAGGTGAGGAAGGAAAAAAGCAGTGGGGGCAGGGACAGGACGGGTATCTCAGGCAGGGAAATGGAAATCTTCCAGAAGAGCACCCAGGGCCAGGACCATCCTGGCTGGCCTGCAGGCACCAAGTCAGCTGGCATGCTGTCACTCGTGTGGCTCCATGGCCCTTCCTCTAGGCTTTCAAGTCCTTGTATATATTCAGGTGTTTTACCTGGGAAGGGTGGGAACAGTTCAGCAGCAAGTGGCCTGGGGCTCAGCTCACGTTTACTCACAGATGCCTCGGCACGGTGCCCCAGCTTTGCAATGAGGACGCTTGTTGTGTGGGGGCTGCTGGCTGAATGGGAGACGATTCCCCACCACTGACCAACTTCAGAATTGTTTACAACTGGAGCAAGTGCCCTGATACGGTTTTCCTCTGAGTAACTGGTGGGTTCTGTTTTTTTTTTTCTCTTTTTCGTTTTTGGTTCAAGGTAGATTTTATTCCTCTTTTTTGTATTTACAGATATAAGCATGGAAATAATTTATTCATATAAATACATGTATGTGAAGGGAATAATTGTTTTTTCTGTTTTATTTTTTAAATTTTATTTCTTTTTAATTTTGAATTTTATTTTATATTTTTATACAGCAGGTTCTCATTGGTTATCTACTTTATACATATAAATGTTTACATGCCAATCCCAATCTTTCAACTCCTCCCACCACCACCCCTCCAAGAGCTTTCCCCCCTTGTTGTCCATACGATTGTTGTCTACATCTGTTGCTCTATTTATGCCTTGCAAAATGGTTAATCTGTACAGTTTTTCTAGGTTCCACATATATGCATGAATATACAAGATTTGTTTTTCTCTTTCTGACTTACTTCACTCTGTAGGACAGTCTCTAGATCCATCGACGTCTCTACAAATGACCCAATTTCATTCCTTTCATGGCTTAGTAATATTCCATTTTATATATGTACCACAGCTTTATGCATTCGTCTGTCTGTGGGCATTTAGGTTGCTTCCATTACCTCGATATTGTAAATAGTGATGCAATGAACATTGCGGTGAATGTCTCTTTTTGATTTATGGTTTTGTCTGAGTATATGTCCAGTCCTGGGATTGCTGTATCATATGGTAATTCTATTATTAGTTTCTTAAGAAACTCCATATTGTTCTCCATAGTGACTGTATCAATTTATATTCCCAACAATAGTGGAAGAGTGTTCCTTTTCTCCACACCCTTTCCAGCATTTGTTGTTTGTAGATTTTCAGATGATGCCCATTCTAACAGGTGTGAGGTGATACCTCATTGTTGAGTCCATTTCGTTGAGCAACGGGTAGGTCTTGTCTATTACATATTTGGCTTATGGAACGGTATCTGTGCTAATTTCAAACTCTGGTTTTATGCAGCACCCCAACTCACCTTTCCCCTTAAGCAAGCATAAGTTGGTTTTCTAAACTTGAGACCCTGTTCTGTTTTGTAATTCAGTTCATGTGTAGCCAAGTTTACATTCCGTGCATTAGTGATACCTTATGATGTTTCTTTTTCTGTGTGACTTATTTCACTTAGAATCATCATGCCTCAATCCACTCATTATGCTGGTACAGGCCTGGTGACACAGATTTCATTGCTGAGTGGTATTCTGTTGTACATAAGTACCGCAACTTCTTTATCAATTATTTGTTCTCTGGGATATTTAACTTGTACTGTAGAAGAGGCTCCTGTAAACAGAGCCGTTGTAAATTTTGGGGTGGCTGTGTCTTTTTGATTTTAATTTCCCTAAGCTATAGGACCATAAGTGGAAATGCCCTAGATTCTGTTGCTTTGTTTTTCAGATGTATCAGGAAACACCATACACTTCTCCAGAGTGGCTGTTGGCAATGTACATCCCGCCCATAAGCATAACAAGGCTCCTTTTTCCCCATGGCCTGTCTTGCCTTTCTGGATTTTACACTTTTCTCAGTGGCCCTTTAGACCGGGGGGAAGTGACACTTCATAGTAGTTCGGATTTCCATTGCAAGCTTGCTTGGTTTGCCAAAAAGGGCGTATGTGTTTTTTCCTGAATATATTCAGGAACAAACTCATACGCCCTTTGTTGCCAAGTGCATCATTGTCGATGTTCTGCCTCTTTTCCTATGCTTTAAATGCAAATCCAGTCTACCTCCTGAAATCGGTTTCCTGCAATTCTGCCCCGCTTTCAAGTCCTCTTCGCAGCCTTACTTCAATATATTTTTGGACGTTATCTGTCATTTATAACTCTGCAGGTTTGTGAATTACAGGGCCCCTGAGCTCCTTTCTTCAACTCGCTTTCTTGTGAGCTGGCCGCAAACCCGCAAGACTGCTTCAGGCCCTAATCTGCTTCTGGCAGGGCACACTGAGCCTTTGGTTAATTCCTCTTCCTGGTGGGAAATGAGTGTTAAATATGCCCGTCCAGACACCTACCTCACTCTCAACCCCTTGGTGATGTGGGTCCTCTGGTTTGTGGCCACTTTTGCTGGGTTCCTCACCTTTCAATGATGTGGCCCCACTAGTGTGAGGACACTCCTGCTTGGTTCTCATCCACGTGGTTATGTGGACCCCCTGGTGAGAGTCTGTTCCTGGCTTTGTTCCTCACCCACCTGTGAGGGAGACCCTCTGCTGATAGGTCACTCCTGCATGGCTGGCACACATTGCCTTGGTGAAGTCAGCCGTGTGGTGGCAGTTGGAGCGTGCTGGGAATCTCTTCCCCCGGTGATGAGGGCCCTCTTGCGTCAGGCCCTAACTGCTGGGCTCACCAACTTTTCTTAGGGAGCCCAGTGATGCTTTGGCACTCCTCTTAGGATCCCATCTCCATGGGGATGTGGGCCTTCTGCTCTGAGGTCCCAACGGCTGGGTTGTTCACATTTTCATGATGTGGGCTCTCTGGTGTTAGTTCACAGAAGCCTGGATCCCATAGCCTCTGTGCTCTTGGCTGCCTGCTGGGAGGTTCCAACTGCTGGATTCCTCACTTTTTTAATTTTTTGGGCCCTGTGTTGTGAGGATCCTCCTGCCTGCCTCACTCCCAGCCCCTTCGTGATGTGTGTCGTCTGGTTTGAGGCCACATGTGCTGGGTTCCTCACCTTTCGATGATGTGGGACCAATGGTCTTAGGAGACTCCTGCCTGGTTCACATCCCCTTGGTGATGTGGGCCCTCTGTTGAGAGTCTGATCCCGGCTGGGTTCCTCACCCATCTGTGAGGTAGGCCGTCTGATGTGAGGTCACTCTTGCCTGGCTTGCTCACCTCGCCTTGTGGACATGAGCCCTCTGGTGGCACTTGGAGCCTGCTGGGAGCCTCCTCTCCTCGGTGATGAGGGCCCTCTGGCATCAGGCCCTAACTGCTGGGCTCCCTACATTTTGTGATGTGCCCCAGTGGTGCGAGGACACTCCAGCCAGGTTCACATCCCCATTGGGGTGTGGGCCTTCTGCTCTGAGGTCCCAAAGCCTGGGTTGCTCACAGTTTCATGATGTGGGCTCTCTGCTGTTAGTTCACTCCTGCCTGCATCCCATAGCTTCTGTGCTCTGGGCCGCCTGCTGGGAGGTTCCAACTGCTGGATTCCTCACCTTTCTTATTCTTTGGGCCCTCTGTTTTTAGGCTACTCCTGCCTGCCTCACTCCCATTCCCTTTGTGATATGTGTCCTCTGATTTGAGGCCACATGTGCTGGGTTCCGCACCTTTCGATGATGTGACCCCACTGGAGGGAAGACAGTCCTGACTGGTTCCCATCCCCTTGCTGATGTGGGCCCTCAGGTGAGAGTCTGATCCTGGCTGGGTTCCTCACCCTTCTGTGAGGTGGGCCCTCTGCTGTGAGGTCAATCATGCCTGTCTGGCACACGTCACCTTGGCGACGTGGGCCCTCTGGTGGCAGTTGGAGTGTGCTGGGATCCTCCTCCCCTCGGTGATGAGGGCCCTCTTGCCTTAGGCCATAACTGCTGGGCTCCCCACATTTTCTGATGTGCGCCAAGTGAGTGAGGAGACTCTTGCCAGGTTCCCATCCCCATGGCGATATGGGCCTTCTGCTCTGAGGTCAAAACGGCTGGCTTGCTCACAGTACCATGATGTGGGCCCTCTGCTGTGAGTTCACTCCGGCAAGGATCCCTTATCATCGGTGCTCTGAGCCACCTGCTGGGAGGTTCCAACTGCTGGATTCCTCAACTTTTTTATTCTATGTGCCCTCTGTTGTGAGGCTCCTCCTGCCTGCCTCACTGCCAGCCCCTTGGTGATGACTGTCCTATGGCTTGAGGCCACATGTGCTGCGTTCCTCACCTTTCGATGATGTGACCCCACTCGTGTGAGGACACTCCTGCCTGGTTCCCATCCCCTTGGTGAGGTGGGCCCTCTGGCGAGAGTCTAATCCTGGCTGGGTTCCTCAACGTTCTGTGAGGTAGGCCCTCTGCTGTGAGGTCACTCCTGCCTGGCTGGCACACGTCACCTTGGAGACGTGAGCCCTCTGGTGGCAGTTGGAGCGTGCAGGGCGCCTCCTCCTCTCGGTGATGACGGCCCTCTGGCGTCAGGCCCTAAATGGTGGGCTCCCCACATTTTCTGATGTGCGCCCAGTGGTGCGAGGACACTCCAGCCAGGTTCCCATTCCCATGGGGATGTGGTCCTTCTGCGCTGAGGTCTCAACTCCTGGGTTGCTCACAGTTTTGTGATGTGGGCCCTCTGCTGTGAGTTCACTGTGGCCTGGATCCCATAGCCTCGGTGTTCTGGGCCGCCTGCTGGAAGGTCTAAATGCTGGAATCCTCACGTTTTTTATATTATGTGCCCTGTGTTGTGAGGCTACTCCTGCCTGCCTCACTCCAAGGCCCTTGGTGATGTGGGTCCTCTGGTTTGAGGACACATGTGCTGGGTTCCTCACCTTAAGATGATGAGGCCCCACTGGTGTGAGGATAATCCTGACTGGGTCCCATCCCCTTTGTGATGTGGGCCCTCTGGTGAGAGTCTGATCCTGGCTGGGTTCCTCACCCATCTGTGAGGTGGGCCCTCTACTATCAGGTAACTCTTGCCTGGGTTGCTCACCTCGCCTTGTTGACATGAGCCCTCTGGTGGCAATTGGACCCTGCTGGGAGCCTCCTCAGCTCTGTGATGAGGGCCCTCTGATGTCAGGCCCTAACTGCTGGGCTCCCCAACTTTTCTTAGTGAGCCCAGTGTTGCTCAAGCACTCCTCTTAGGTTCCCATCCCCATGGGGATGTGGGCCTTCTGCTCTGAGGTTCCAACGGCTGGGTTGATCACAATTTCATGATGTGGGCTCTCTGGTGTTAGTTCACTGTGGCCTGGATCCCATAGCCTCTGTGGTCTTGGCTGCCTGCTGGGAGGTTCCAACTGCTCGATTCCTCAACTTTTGTATTCTATGGGTCCTGTGTTGTGATGCTCCTCCTGCCTGCCTCACTCGCAACCCCTTCGTGATGTGGGTCTTCTGGTTTGAGGCCACATGTGCTGGGTTAGGCAACTTTCAATGATGTGGCCCCACTGGTGTGAGGACACTCCTGCCTGGTTCCCATCCCCTTGGTGATGTGGGCCTTCTGGTGACAGTCTTATCCTGGCTGAGTTCCTCACTCTTCTGTGAGGTAGGCCCTCTGCTGTGAGGTCAATCCTGCCTGACTTGCACACATCACCTTGGCGACGTGGGCCCTCTGTTGGCACATGGAACCTGCTGGGAGCCTCCTGCCCTCGGTGATGATGGCCCTCTAGCATCAGGCTCTAACTGCTGGGCTCCCCACGTTTTCTGATGTGAGCCCAGTGATGCCAGGACACTCCTGTCAGGTTCCCATCCCCATGGGGATGTGGGCTTTCTGCTCTGAGGTCCCAATGCCTGGGTTGCTCACAGTTTCATGATGTGGGCTCTCTGGTGTTAGTTAACTCCTGCCTGCATCCCATAGCTTCTGTGCTCTCGGCCGCCTGCTGGGAGGTTCCAAATGCTGGATTCCTCACTTTTTTTATTCTTTGGGCCCTCTGTTTTTAGGCTACTCCTACCTGCCTCACTCCCATCCCCTTTGTGATGTATGTCCTCTGATATGAGGCCACATGTGCTGGGTTCCTCACCTTTCGATGATGTGGTCCCACTGGTGGGAGGACAGTCCTGACTGGTTCCCATCCCCTTGGTGTTGTGGGCCCTCTGGTGAGAGTCTCATCCTGCCTCGGTTCCTCACCCTTCTGTGAGATAGGCCCTCTGCTGTGAGGTCACTACTGCCTGGCTGGTGCATGCCACCTTGTAGACGTGGGCCCTCTGTTGGCAGTTGGAACCTGCTGGGAGTCTCCTCCCCTCAGTTATGAGGGCCCCCTGGCATCAGGCCCTAACTTCTGGGCTCCTAACATTTTCTGATATGTGCTAAGTGGTGCAAAGCCACTCCTGCCAGGTTCCCATCCCAATGGGGATGTGGGCCTTCTGTTCTGAGGTCCCAACAGCTGGGCTGCTCACAGGTTCATGATGTGGGCCCTCTGCTGTGAGTTCACTGCGGCCTGGATCCCATAGCCTCGGTGCTCTGGGCCACTTGCTGGGAGGTTCCAACTGCTGGATTCCTCAACTTTTATATTCTATGGACCCTGTGTTGTGAGGCCAGTCCTGCCAGCCTCATTCCGAACCCCTTGGTGATGTGGTTCCTCTGGTTTGAGGACACATGTGCTGGGATCCTCACCTTTCGATGATGTTGTCCCACTGGTGTGGGGACACTCCTGCCTGGTTCCCATCCCCTTGGTGATGTGGGCCCTCTGGTGAGAGTCTGATCCTGGCTGTGTTCCTCACCCTTCTGTGAGGTGGGCCCTCTGCTGTGAGGTCACTCCTGCCAGGCTGGCACACATCGCCTTGGCGACGTTGGCCCTCTGGTGGCAGCTGGAGCCTGCTGGGAGCCTCCTCCTCTCGGTGATGAGTGCCCTCTAGCGTCAGGCCCTAACTTCTGAGCACCCCACGTTTTCTGATGTGAGCCCAGTGATGCCAGGACACTCCTGTCATGTTCCCATCACCATGGGGATGTGGGCCTTCTGCTCTGAGGTCCCAATGTCTGGGTTGCTCACAGTTTCATGATGTGGGCTGTCTGGTGTTAGTTCACTCTGGCCTGGTTCCTCTAGCCTCTGTGCTCTGGGCCGCCTGCTGGGAGGTTCCAACTGCTGGATTCCTCACCTTTCTTATTTTTGGGCCCTCTGTTATGAGGCTCCTCCTGCCTGCCTCACTCCCAGCCCCTTGGTGATGGGTGTCCTATGGTTTGAAGCCACATGTTCTGGGTTCCTCACCTTTAGATGATGTGGCCCTACTCATGTGAGGACACTCCTGCCTGGTTCCAATCCATTTGGTGATGTGGGCCCTCTGGTGCGAGTCTGATCCTGACTGGGTTCGTCACACTTTTCTGAGGTGGACCCTCTGCTGTGAGGTCATTCGTGCCTGGTTGGCACACATCGCCTTGGCGACGTCAGCCCTCTGGTGGCAGTTGGAGCCTGCTGGGAGCCTCCTTCCCTTGGTGATGAGGGTCCTCTGGCGTCAGGCCCTAACTGCTGGTCGCCCAAAATTTTCTGATACGTTCTCAGTGGTGCGAGGACACTCCTACCAGAATTCCATCCCCATGGGGATGTGGGCCTCCTGCTCTGAGGTCCCAATGGCTGGGTTGCTCAGTTTCATGACATGGGCCCTCTTCTGTGAGTTCACTGTGGCCTGGATCCCATAGCCTCGGTGCTCTGGGCCGCCTGCTGGGAGGCTCCAACTGCTGGATTCCTCACTTTTTTATTCTATGTGCCCAGTGTTGTGAGGCTACTCCTGCCTGCCTCACTCCGAGGTCCTTGGTGATGTGGGTCCTCTGGTTTGAGGACACATGTGCTGAGTACCTCAGCTTTCGATGATGTGGCCCCACTGATGTGAAGACACTCCTGCCTGGTTCCCATCCCCTTGGTGATGTGGGCCCTCTGGTGAGAGTCTGATGTTGGCTGGGTTTCTCACCCTTCTGTGAGGTGGGACCTCTGCTGTGAGGTAACTCCTGCCTGGCATGCTAACGTTGCCTTGGCAATGTGAGCCCTCAGGTGGCAGTTGGAGCCTGCTGGGAATCTCCTCCCCTCAGTTATGAGAGCTCTGGATAAAACACATATGCCCTTTTTTGCCAAGTGCATTATTTTCCAAGTTCTGTCTCTTTTCCTATGCTTTAAGAGCTACTCCCGTGTACGTTTTGAAATCAATTTCCAGCAATTCTGCCCTGCATTCAAGTCCTCTTCGCAGCCTTACTTCAGCATAATTTTGGATGATAGCTGTCATTTATAACTCCGCAGGTTTCTGAATTACAGTGTCCCTGAGCTCCTTTCTTCAACTCGCTTTCTTGTGAGCTGGCCGCAACACTGCAGGATCTCCTCAGGCCCTAATTTAGTTCCAGCATGGCACGCGGAGCCTTTGGTTAATTCCTCTTCCTGGTGGGAAATGAGAGTTAAATTTGCCCGTCCGGACACCTCCACCTAGTCTCTCATTGGTTCTCCCTATTCCTGTTCATTTTCCACAGAAATTGCAAACTGGGCCAAACAGGAGGTTAAAGGCACTGACTCTCCAAGTGGGGAGAGTGTTAGTAAAGCGTCTGGAATGTTGCACCCGAGTACCAGGGGACGAAAACTGAGACACATTTGAACACGTTTTCCGATCACACGGTGGATCATACTCTGGGTTCCACATGCATGTTTTAGCTGAAGGAAGAATCCCTTAAACAGGGAGAGTTGAGACCCATGGAATGGGTACCATGCAATATGACTTCAAAGGGTCTGCATTTGCTCACCGAACCTCACCAATCCTATCACTGCTGCGTTTATGCCGCTGTACACACGCTTGATTCTCTTTCGGAGACATATAAATCCATAGGTTTTAAGATTCTTACTAGTCAGGTAGATTCTTGCTAGTCAGGAATATTCTTAGGCGTTTAATATGGGGTGTTGAGTCCACTTCGTTGAGCAAGGAGTAGCTCTTGTCTATTACATATTTGGCTTATGGAACGGTATCTGTGCTAATTTCAATCTCTGGTTTCATGCAGCACCCCAACTCACCCGTCCCCTTAAGCAAGCATAAGTTGGTTTTCTACATTTGACACCCTGTTCTGTTTTGTAATTCAGTTCTTGTGTAGCCAAGTTTACATTCCGTGTATTAGTGATATCTTATGATGTTTCTTTTTCTGTGTGACTAATTTCACTTAGAATCATCGTACCTGAATCCACTCATTATGCTGCTACGGGCCTGATGACATAGATTTCATTGCTGAGTGATATTGCATTGTACATAAGTACCACAACTTCTTTATCCATTTTTCGCTTTCTGTGATATTGAACTTGTTCGGTAAACGAGGTTCTTGTAAACAGAGCCGTCCCAAACTTTGGGGTGGCTGTGTCTTTTTGATTTTAATTTCCCTAAGCTATAGGACCATAAGTGGAAGTGCCCTAGGCTCTGTTGCTTTGTTTTTTGGATGTTTCAGGAAACACCATACACTTCTCCAGAGTGGCTGCTGGCAATTTACATCCCGCCCATCAGCATAACAAGGCTCCCAGTTCTCCATGGCCTGTCCTGCCTTTCTGGATTTTACACTTTTTTCAGATGGCCCTTTTGACCGGGGGGCAGTGAGACTTCATTGTAGTGCAGATTTCCTTTGCAAGCTTGCTTGGTTGGCCAAAAAGGGCGTATGCGTTTTTTCCTGAATATATTCAGGGAAAAACGCATACGCCCTTTTTGGCCAAGTGCATCATTGTGGACGTTCTGCCTCTTTTCCTATGCTTTACATGCAATTCCAGTGTACCTCCAGAAATCGGTTTCCTGCAATTCTGCCCCGCTTTCAACTCCTCTTGGCAGCCTTACTTCAATATATTTTTGGAAGATAGCTGTCATTTATAACTCTGCAGGTTTGTGAATTACAGTGCCCCTGAGCTCCTTTCTTCAACTCGCTTTCTTGTGAGCTGGCCGCAACACCGCAGGATTGCTTCTGGCCCTAGTGTGGTTCCGGCATGGCACGCTGAGCCTTTGGTTAATTCCTCTTCCTGGTGGGAAATGAGAGTTAAATTTGCCCATCCGGACACCTCCACCTAGTCTCTCATTGGTTCTCCCTATTCCTGTTCATTTTCCACAGAAATTGCAAACTGGGCCAAACAGGAGGTTAAAGGCACTGACTCTCCAAGTGGGGAGAGTGTTAGTAAAGCGTCTGGAATGTTGCACCCGAGTACCAGGGGACAAAAACTGAGACACATTTGAACAAGTTTCCCGATCACACGGTGGATCATACTCTGGGTTCCACATGCATGTTTTAGCTGAAGGAAGAATCCCTTAAACATGGAGAGTTGAGACCCATGGAATGGGTACCATGCAATATGACTTCAAAGGGTCTGCATTTGCTCACCGAACCTCACCAGTCCTATCACTGCTGCGTTTATGCTGCTGTACACACGCTTGATTCTCTTTCAGAGACATATAAATCCATAGGTTTTAAGATTCTTACTAGTCAGGTATATTGTTAGGCGTTTAATATGGGGTGTTGAGTCCACTTCGTTGAGCAAGGAGTAGCTCTTGTCTATTACATATTTGGCTGATGGAAAGGTATCTGTGCTAATTTCAATCTCTGGTTTTATGCAGCACCCCAACTCACCTTTCCCCTTAAGCAAGCATAAGTTGGTTTTCTACATTTGACACCCTGTTCTGTTTTGTAATTCAGTTCTTGTGTAGCCAAGTTTACATTCCATGTATTAGTGATATCTTATGATGTTTCATTTTCTGTGTGACTAATTTCACTTAGAATCATCGTACCTGAATCCACTCATTATGCTGCTACGGGCCTGATGACATAGATTTCATTGCTGAGTGATATTGCATTGTACGTAAGTATCACAACTTCTTTATCCATTTTTCGCTTTCTGTGATATTGAACTTGTACCGTAAACGAGGTTCTTGTAAACAGAGCCGTCCCAAACTTTGGGGTGGCTGTGTCTTTTTGATTTTAATTTCCCTAAGCTATAGGACCATAAGTGGAAGTGCCCTAGGCTCTGTTACTTTGTTTTTTGGATGTTTCAGGAAACACCATACACTTCTCCAGAGTGGCTGCTGGCAATTTACATCCCGCCCATCAGCATAACAAGGCTCCCAGTTCTCAATGGCCTGTCCTGCCTTTCTGGATTTTACACTTTTTTCAGATGGCCCTTTTGACCGGGGGGCAGTGAGACTTCATTGTAGTGCAGATTTTCTTTGCAAGCTTGCTTGGTTGGCCAAAAAGGGCGTATGCGTTTTTCCCTGAATATATTCAGGAAAAAACGCATACGCCCTTTTTGGCCAAGTGTATCATTGTGGACGTTCTGCCTCTTTTCCTATGCTTTACATGCAATTCCAGTCTACCTCCTGAAATCGGTTTCCTGCAATTCTGCCCCGCTTTCAACTCCTCTTGGCAGCCTTACTTCAATATATTTTTGGAAGATAGCTGTCATTTATAACTCTGCAAGTTTGTGAATTACAGTGCCCCTGAGCTCCTTTCTTCAACTCGCTTTCTTGTGAGCTGGCCGCAACACCGCAGGATTGCTTCAGGCCCTAGTTTGGTTCCGGCACGGCATGCTGAGCCTTTGGTTAATTCCTCTTCCTGGTGGGAAATGAGAGTTAAATTTGCCCGTCCGGACACCTCCACCTAGTCTCTCATTGGTTCTCCCTATTCCTGTTCATTTTCCACAGAAATTGCAAACTGGGCCAAACAGGAGGTTAAAGGCACTGACTCTCCAAGTGGGGAGAGTGTTAGTAAAGCGTCTGGAATGTTGCACCCGAGTACCAGGGGACGAAAACTGAGACACATTTGAACACGTTTCCCGATCACACGGTGGATCATACTCTGGGTTCCACATGCATGTTTTAGCTGAAGGAAGAATCCATTAAACCTGGAGAGTTGAGACCCATGGAATGGGTACCATGCAATATGACTTCAAAGGGTCTGCATTTGCTCACCGAACCTCACCAATCCTATCACTGCTGCGTTTATGCCGCTGTACACACGCTTGATTCTCTTTCGGAGACATATAAATCCATAGGTTTTAAGATTCTTACTAGTCAGGTATATTCTTAGGCGTTTAATATGGAGTGTTGAGTCCACTTCGTTGAGCAAGGAGTAGCTCTTGTCTATTACATATTTGGCTTATGGAACGGTATCTGTGCTAATTTCAATATCTGGTTTTATGCAGCACCCCAACTCACCCGTCCCCTTAAGCAAGCATAAGTTGGTTTTCTACATTTGACACCCTGTTCTGTTTTGTAATTCAGTTCTTGTGTAGCCAAGTTTACATTCCGTGTATTAGTGATATCTTATGATGTTTCTTTTTCTGTGTGACTAATTTCACTTAGAATCATCGTACCTGAATCCACTCATTATGCTGCTACGGGCCTGATGACATAGATTTCATTGCTGAGTGATATTGCATTGTACGTAAGTACCACAATTTCTTTATCCATTTTTCGCTTTCTGTGATATTGAACTTGTACTGTAAACGAGGTTCTTGTAAACAGAGCCGTCCCAAACTTTGGGGTGGCTGTGTCTTTTTGATTTTAATTTCCCTAAGCTATAGGACCATAAGTGGAAGTGCCCTAGGCTCTGTTGCTTTGTTTTTTGGATGTTTCAGGAAACACCATACACTTCTCCAGAGTGGCTGCTGGCAATTTACATCCCGCCCATCAGCATAACTAGGCTCCCAGTTCTCCATGGCCTGTCCTGCCTTTCTGGATTTTACACTTTTTTCAGATGGCCCTTTTGACCAGGGGGCAGTGAGACTTCATTGTAGTGCAGATTTCCTTTGCAAGCTTGCTTGGTTGGCCAAAAAGGGCGTATGCGTTTTTTCTTGAATATATTCAGGAAAAAACGCATACGCCCTTTTTGGCCAAGTGCATCATTGTGGACGTTCTGCCTCTTTTCCTATGCTTTACATGCAATTCCAGTCTACCTCCTGAAATCGGTTTCCTGCAATTCTGCCCTGCTTTCAACTCCTCTTGGCATCCTAATTCAATATATTTTTGGAAGATAGCTGTCATTTATAACTCTGCAGGTTTGTGAATTACAGTGCCCCTGAGCTCCTTTCTTCAACTCGCTTTCTTGTGAGCTGGCCGCAACACCGCAGGATTGCTTCAGGCCCTAGTTTGGTTCCGGCACGGCATGCTGAGCCTTTGGTTAATTCCTCTTCCTGGTGGGAAATGAGAGTTAAATTGGCCCGTCCGGACACCTCCACCTAATCTCTCATTGGTTCTCCCTATTCCTGTTCATCTTCCGCAGAAATTGCTAACTGGGCCAAACAGGAGGTTAAAGGCACTGACTCTCCAAGTGGGGAGAGTGTTAGTAAAGCGTCTGGAATGTTGCACCCGAGTACCAGGGGACCAAAACTGAGACACATTTGAACACGTTTTCCGACCACATGGTGGATCATACTCTGGGTTCCACATGTATGTTTTAGCTGAAGGAAGAATCCCTTAAACATGGAGAGTTGAGACCCATGGAATGGGTACCATGCAATATGACTTCAAAGGGTCTGCATTTGCTCACCGAACCTCACCAATCCTATCACTGCTGCGTTTATGCCGCTGTACACACGCTTGATTCTCTTTCGGAGACATATAAATCCATAGGTTTTAAGATTCTTACTAGTCAGGTAGATTCTTACTAGTCAGGTATATTCTTAGGCGTTTAATATGGGGTGTTGAGTCCACTTCGTTGAGCAAGGAGTAGCTCTTGTCTATTACATATTTGGCTTATGGAACGGTATCTGTGCTCATTTCAATCTCTGGTTTTATGCAGCACCCCAACTCACCCGTCCCCTTAAGCAAGCATAAGTTGGTTTTCTACATTTGACACCCTGTTCTGTTTTGTAATTCAGTTCTTGTGTAGCCAAGTTTACATTCCGTGTACTAGTGATATCTTATGATGTTTCATTTTCTGTGTGACTAATTTCACTTAGAATCATCGTACCTGAATCCACTCATTATGCTGCTACGGGCCTGATGACATAGATTTCATTGCTGAGTGATATTGCATTGTACGTAAGTACCACAATTTCTTTATCCATTTTTCGCTTTCTGTGATATTGAACTTGTACCGTAAACGAGGTTCTTGTAAACAGAGCCGTCCCAAACTTTGGGGTGGCTGTGTCTTTTTGATTTTAATTTCCCTAAGCTATAGGACCATAAGTGGAAGTGCCCTAGGCTCTGTTGCTTTGTTTTTTGGATGTTTCAGGAAACACCATACACTTCTCCAGAGTGGCTGCTGGCAATTTACATCCCGCCCATCAGCATAACTAGGCTCCCAGTTCTCCATGGCCTGTCCTGCCTTTCTGGATTTTACACTTTTTTCAGATGGCCCTTTTGACCGGGGGGCAGTGAGACTTCATTGTAGTGCAGATTTCCTTTGCAAGCTTGCTTGGTTGGCCAAAAAGGGCGTATGCGTTTTTTCCTGAATATATTCAGGAAAAAACGCATACGCCCTTTTTGGCCAAGTGCATCATTGTGGACGTTCTGCCTCTTTTCCTATGCTTTACATGCAATTCCAGTCTACCTCCTGAAATCGGTTTCCTGCAATTCTGCCCCCCTTTCAACTCCTCTTGGCAGCCTTACTTCAATATATTTTTGGAAGATAGCTGTCCTTTATAACTCTGCAGGTTTGTGAATTACAGTGCCCCTGAGCTCCTTTCTTCAACTCGCTTTCTTGTGAGCTGGGCGCAACACCGCAGGATTGCTTCTGGTCCTAGTGTGGTTCCGGCATGGCACGCTGAGGCTTTAGTTAATTACTCTTCCTGATGGGAAATGAGAGTTAAATTTGCCCGTCTGGACACCTCCACCTAGTCTCTCATTGGTTCTCCCTATTCCTGTTCATTTTCCACAGAAACTGCAAACTGGGCCAAACAGGAGGTTAAAGGCACTGACTCTCCAAGTGGGGAGAGTGTTAGTAAAGCGTCTGGAATGTTGCACCCGAGTACCAGGAAACGAAAATTGAGACACATTTGAACACGTTTTCCGATCACACGGTGGATCATACTCTGGGTTCCACATGCATGTTTTAGCTGAAGGAAGAATCCCTTAAACAGGGAGAGTTGAGACCCATGGAATGGGTACCATGCAATATGATTTCAAAGGGTCTGCATTTGCTCACCAAACCTCAGCAATCCTATCACTGCTGCGTTTATGCCGCTGTACACATGCTTGATTCTCTTTCGGAGACATATAAATCCATAGGTTTTAAGATTCTTACTAGTCAGATATATTCTTAGGCGTTTAATATGGGGTGTTGAGTCCACTTCGTTGAGCAAGGAGTAGCTCTTGTCTATTACATATTTGGCTTATGGAACGGTATCTGTGCTAATTTCAATCTCTGGTTTTATGCAGCACCCCAACTCACCCGTCCCCTTAAGCAAGCATAAGTTGGTTTTCTACATTTGACACCCTGTTCTGTTTTGTAATTCAGTTCTTGTGTAGCCAAGTTTACATTCCGTGTATTAGTGATATCTTATGATGTTTCTTTTTCTGTGTGACTAATTTCACTTAGAATCATCGTACCTGAATCCACTCATTATGCTGCTACGGGCCTGATGACATAGATTTCATTGCTGAGTGATATTGCATTGTACGTAAGTACCACAATTTCTTTATCCATTTTTCGCTTTCTGTGATATTGAACTTGTACCGTAAACGAGGTTCTTGTAAACAGAGCCGTCCCAAACTTTGGGGTGGCTGTGTCTTTTTGATTTTAATTTCCCTAAGCTATAGGACCATAAGTGGAAGTGCCCTAGGCTCTGTTGCTTTGTTTTTTGGATGTTTCAGGAAACACCATACACTTCTCCAGAGTGGCTGCTGGCAATTTACATCCCGCCCATCAGCATAACTAGGCTCCCAGTTCTCCATGGCCTGTCCTGCCTTTCTGGATTTTACACTTTTTTCAGATGGCCCTTTTGACCGGGGGGCAGTGAGACTTCATTGTAGTGCAGATTTCCTTTGCAAGCTTGCTTGGTTGGCCAAAAAGGGCGTATGCGTTTTTTCCTGAATATATTCAGGAAAAAACGCATACGCCCTTTTTGGCCAAGTGCATCATTGTGGACGTTCTGCCTCTTTTCCTATGCTTTACATGCAATTCCAGTCTACCTCCTGAAATCGGTTTCCTGCAATTCTGCCCTGCTTTCAACTCCTCTTGGCATCCTAATTCAATATATTTTTGGAAGATAGCTGTCATTTATAACTCTGCAGGTTTGTGAATTACAGTGCCCCTGAGCTCCTTTCTTCAACTCGCTTTCTTGTGAGCTGGCCGCAACACCGCAGGATTGCTTCAGGCCCTAGTTTGGTTCCGGCACGGCATGCTGAGCCTTTGGTTAATTCCTCTTCCTGGTGGGAAATGAGAGTTAAATTGGCCCGTCCAGACACCTCCACCTAATCTCTCATTGGTTCTCCCTATTCCTGTTCATCTTCCGCAGAAATTGCTAACTGGGCCAAACAGGAGGTTAAAGGCACTGACTCTCCAAGTGGGGAGAGTGTTAGTAAAGCGTCTGGAATGTTGCACCCGAGTACCAGGGGACGAAAACTGAGACACATTTGAACACGTTTTCCGACCACATGGTGGATCATACTCTGGGTTCCACATGCATGTTTTAGCTGAAGGAAGAATCCCTTAAACATGGAGAGTTGAGACCCATGGAATGGGTACCATGCAATATGACTTCAAAGGGTCTGCATTTGCTCACCGAACCTCAGCAATCCTATCACTGCTGCGTTTATGCCGCTGTACACACGCTTGATTCTCTTTCGGAGACATATAAATCCATAGGTTTTAAGATTCTTACTAGTCAGGTAGATTCTAACTAGTCAGGTATATTCTTAGGCGTTTAATTTGGGGTGTTGAGTCCACTTCGTTGAGCAAGGAGTAGCTCTTGTCTATTACATATTTGGCTTATGGAACTGTATCTGTGCTCATTTCAATCTCTGGTTTTATGCAGCACCCCAACTCACCCGTCCCCTTAAGCAAGCATAAGTTGGTTTTCTACATTTGACACCCTGTTCTGTTTTGTAATTCAGTTCTTGTGTAGCCAAGTTTACATTCCGTGTATTAGTGATATCTTATGATGTTTCTTTTTCTGTGTGACTTATTTCACTTAGAATCATCGTAACTGAATCCACTCATTATGCTGCTACGGGCCTGATGACATAGATTTCATTGCTGAGTGATATTGCATTGTACGTAAGTACCACAACTTCTTTATCCATTTTTCGCTTTCTGTGATATTGAACTTGTACCGGAAACGAGGTTCTTGTAAACAGAGCCGTCCCAAACTTTGGGGTGGCTGTGTCTTTTTGATTTTAATTTCCCTAAGCTATAGGACCATAAGTGGAAGTGCCCTAGGCTCTGTTGCTTTGTTTTTTGGATGTTTCAGGAAACACCATACACTTCTCCAGAGTGGCTGCTGGCAATTTACATCCCGCCCATCAGCATAACTAGGCTCCCAGTTCTCCATGGCCTGTCCTGCCTTTCTGGATTTTACACTTTTTTCAGATGGCCCTTTTGACCGGGGGGCAGTGAGACTTCATTGTAGTGCAGATTTCCTTTGCAAGCTTGCTTGGTTGGCCAAAAAGTGCGTATGCGTTTTTTCCTGAATATATTCAGGAAAAAACGCATACGCCCTTTTTGGCCAAGTGCATCATTGTGGACGTTCTGCCTCTTTTCCTATGCTTTACATGCAATTCCAGTCTACCTCCTGAAATCGGTTTCCTGCAATTCTGCCCCCCTTTCAACTCCTCTTGGCAGCCTTACTTCAATATATTTTTGGAAGATAGCTGTCATTTGTAACTCTGCAGGTTTGTGAATTACAGTGCCCCTGAGCTCCTTTCTTCAACTCGCTTTCTTGTGAGCTGGCCGCAACACCGCAGGATTGCTTCTGGTCCTAGTGTGGTTCCGGCATGGCACGCTGAGCCTTTGGTTAATTCCTCTTCCTGGTGGGAAATGAGAGTTAAATTTGCCCGTCCGGACACCTCCACCTAGTCTCTCATTGGTTCTCCCTATTCCTGTTCATTTTCCACAGAAATTGCAAACTGGGCCAAACAGGAGGTTAAAGGCACTGACTCTCCAAGTGGGGAGAGTGTTAGTAAAGCGTCTGGAATGTTGCACCCGAGTACCAGGAAACGAAAATTGAGACACATTTGAACACGTTTTCCGATCACACGGTGGATCATACTCTGGGTTCCACATGCATGTTTTAGCTGAAGGAAGAATCCCTTAAACAGGGAGAGTTGAGACCCATGGAATGGGTACCATGCAATATGACTTCAAAGGGTCTGCATTTGCTCACCGAACCTCACCAATCCTATCACTGCTGCGTTTATGCCGCTGTAAACACACTTGATACTCTTTCGGAGACATATAAATCCATAGGTTTTAAGATTCTTACTAGTCAGGTAGATTCTTACTAGTCAGGTATATTCTTAGGCGTTTAATATGGGGTGTTGAGTCCACTTCGTTGAGCAAGGAGTAGCTCTTGTCTATTACATATTTGGCTTATGGAACGGTATCTGTGCTCATTTCAATCTCTGGTTTTATGCAGCACCCCAACTCACCCGTCCCCTTAAGCAAGCATAAGTTGGTTTTCTACATTTGACACCCTGTTCTGTTTTGTAATTCAGTTCTTGTGTAGCCAAGTTTACATTCCGTGTATTAGTGATATCTTATGATGTTTCTTTTTCTGTGTGACTAATTTCACTTAGAATCATCGTACCTGAATCCACTCATTATGCTGCTACGGGCCTGATGACATAGATTTCATTGCTGAGTGATATTGCATTGTACGTAAGTACCACAGTTTCTTTATCCATTTTTCGCTTTCTGTGATATTGAACTTGTACCGTAAACGAGGTTCTTGTAAACAGAGCCGTCCCAAACTTTGGGGTGGCTGTGTCTTTTTGATTTTAATTTCCCTAAGCTATAGGACCATAAGTGGAAGTGCCCTAGGCTCTGTTGCTTTGTTTTTTGGATGTTTCAGGAAACACCATACACTTCTCCAGAGTGGCTGCTGGCAATTTACATCCCGCCCATCAGCATAACTAGGCTCCCAGTTCTCCATGGCCTGTCCTGCCTTTCTGGATTTTACACTTTTTTCAGATGGCCCTTTTGACCGGGGGGCAGTGAGACTTCATTGTAGTGCAGATTTCCTTTGCAAGCTTGCTTGGTTGGCCAAAAAGGGCGTATGCGTTTTTTCCTGAATATATTCAGGAAAAAACGCATACGCCCTTTTTGGCCAAGTGCATCATTGTGGACGTTCTGCCTCTTTTCCTATGCTTTACATGCAATTCCAGTCTACCTCCTGAAATCGGTTTCCTGCAATTCTGCCCTGCTTTCAACTCCTCTTGGCATCCTAATTCAATATATTTTTGGAAGATAGCTGTCATTTATAACTCTGCAGGTTTGTGAATTACAGTGCCCCTGAGCTCCTTTCTTCAACTCGCTTTCTTGTGAGCTGGCCGCAACACCGCAGGATTGCTTCAGGCCCTAGTTTGGTTCCGGCACGGCATGCTGAGCCTTTGGTTAATTCCTCTTCCTGGTGGGAAATGAGAGTTAAATTGGCCCGTCCGGACACCTCCACCTAATCTCTCATTGGTTCTCCCTATTCCTGTTCATCTTCCGCAGAAATTGCTAAATGGGCCAAACAGGAGGTTAAAGGCACTGACTCTCCAATTGGGGAGAGTGTTAGTAAAGCGTCTGGAATGTTGCACCCGAGTACCAGGGGACAAAAACTGAGACACATTTGAACACGTTTTCCGACCACATGGTGGATCATACTCTGGGTTCCACATGCATGTTTTAGCTGAAGGAAGAATCCCTTAAACATGGAGAGTTGAGACCCATGGAATGGGTACCATGCAATATGACTTCAAAGGGTCTGCATTTGCTCACCGAACCTCACCAATCCTATCACTGCTGCGTTTATGCCGCTGTAAACACACTTGATACTCTTTCGGAGACATATAAATCCATAGGTTTTAAGATTCTTACTAGTCAGGTAGATTCTTACTAGTCAGGTATATTCTTAGGCGTTTAATATGGGGTGTTGAGTCCACTTCGTTGAGCAAGTAGTAGCTCTTGTCTATTACATATTTGGCTTATGGAACGGTATCTGTGCTCATTTCAATCTCTGGTTTTATGCAGCACCCCAACTCACCCATCCCCTTAAGCAAGCATAAGTTGGTTTTCTACATTTGACACCCTGTTCTGTTTTGTAATTCAGTTCTTGTGTAGCCAAGTTTACATTCCGTGTATTAGTGATATCTTATGATGTTTCTTTTTCTGTGTGACTAATTTCACTTAGAATCATCGTACCTGAATCCACTCATTATGCTGCTACGGGCCTGATGACATAGATTTCATTGCTGAGTGATATTGCATTGTACGTAAGTACCACAATTTCTTTATCCATTTTTCGCTTTCTGTGATATTGAACTTGTACCGTAAACGAGGTTCTTGTAAACAGAGCCGTCCCAAACTTTGGGGTGGCTGTGTCTTTTTGATTTTAATTTCCCTAAGCTATAGGACCATAAGTGGAAGTGCCCTAGGCTCTGTTGCTTTGTTTTTTGGATGTTTCAGGAAACACCATACACTTCTCCAGAGTGGCTGCTGGCAATTTACATCCCGCCCATCAGCATAACTAGGCTCCGAGTTCTCCATGGCCTGTCCTGCCTTTCTGGATTTTACACTTTTTTCAGATGGCCCTTTTGACCGGGGGGCAGTGAGACTTCATTGTAGTGCAGATTTCCTTTGCAAGCTTGCTTGGTTGGCCAAAAAGGGCGTATGTGTTTTTTCCTGAATATATTCAGGAAAAAACGCATACGCCCTTTTTGCCAAGTGCATCATTGTGGACGTTCTGCCTCTTTTCCTATGCTTTACATGCAATTCCAGTCTACCTCCTGAAATCGGTTTCCTGCAATTCTGCCCTGCTTTCAACTCCTCTTGGCATCCTAATTCAATATATTTTTGGAAGATAGCTGTCATTTATAACTCTGCAGGTTTGTGAATTACAGTGCCCCTGAGCTCCTTTCTTCAACTCGCTTTCTTGTGAGCTGGCCGCAACACCGCAGGATTGCTTCAGGCCCTAGTTTGGTTCCGGCACGGCATGCTGAGCCTTTGGTTAATTCCTCTTCCTGGTGGGAAATGAGAGTTAAATTTGCCCGTCCGGACACCTCCACCTAGTCTCTCATTGGTTCTCCCTATTCCTGTTCATTTTCCACAGAAATTGCAAACTGGGCCAAACAGGAGGTTAAAGGCACTGACTCTCCAAGTGGGGAGAGTGTTAGTAAAGCGTCTGGAATGTTGCACCCGAGTACCATGAAACGAAAATTGAGACACATTAGAACACGTTTTCCGATCACACGGTGGATCATACTCTGGGTTCCACATGCATGTTTTAGCAGAAGGAAGAATCCCTTAAACAGGGAGAGTTGAGACCCATGGAATGGGTACCATGCAATATGACTTCAAAGGGTCTGCATTTGCTCACCGAACCTCAGCAATCCTATCACTGCTGCGTTTATGCCACTGTACACACGCTTGATTCTCTTTCGGAGACATATAAATCCATAGGTTTTAAGATTCTTACTAGTCAGGTAGATTCTTACTAGTCAGGTATATTCTTAGGCGTTTAATATGGGGTGTTGAGTCCACTTCGTTGAGCAAGGAGTAGCTCTTGTCTATTACATATTTGGCTTATGGAACGGTATCTGTGCTCATTTCAATCTCTGGTTTTATGCAGCACCCCAACTCACCCGTCCCCTTAAGCAAGCATAAGTTGGTTTTCTACATTTGACACCCTGTTCTGTTTTGTAATTCAGTTCTTGTGTAGCCAAGTTTACATTCCGTGTATTAGTGATATCTTATGATGTTTCTTTTTCTGTGTGACTAATTTCACTTAGAATCATCGTACCTGAATCCACTCATTATGCTGCTACGGGCCTGATGACATAGATTTCATTGCTGAGTGATATTGCATTGTACGTAAGTACCACAGTTTCTTTATCCATTTTTCGCTTTCTGTGATATTGAACTTGTACCGTAAACGAGGTTCTTGTAAACAGAGCCGTCCCAAACTTTGGGGTGGCTGTGTCTTTTTGATTTTAATTTCCCTAAGCTATAGGACCATAAGTGGAAGTGCCCTAGGCTCTGTTGCTTTGTTTTTTGGATGTTTCAGGAAACACCATACACTTCTCCAGAGTGGCTGCTGGCAATTTACATCCCGCCCATCAGCATAACTAGGCTCCCAGTTCTCCATGGCCTATCCTGCCTTTCTGGATTTTACACTTTTTTCAGATGGCCCTTTTGACCGGGGGGCAGTGAGACTTCATTGTAGTGCAGATTTCCTTTGCAAGCTTGCTTGGTTGGCCAAAAAGGGCGTATGCGTTTTTTCCTGAATATATTCAGGAAAAAACGCATACGCCCTTTTTGGCCAAGTGCATCATTGTGGACGTTCTGCCTCTTTTCCTATGCTTTACATGCAATTCCAGTCTACCTCCTGAAATCGGTTTCCTGCAATTCTGCCCTGCTTTCAACTCCTCTTGGCATCCTAATTCAATATATTTTTGGAAGATAGCTGTCATTTATAACTCTGCAGGTTTGTGAATTACAGTGCCCCTGAGCTCCTTTCTTCAACTCGCTTTCTTGTGAGCTGGCCGCAACACCGCAGGATTGCTTCAGGCCCTAGTTTGGTTCCGGCACGGCATGCTGAGCCTTTGGTTAATTCCTCTTCCTGGTGGGAAATGAGAGTTAAATTTGCCCGTCCGGACACCTCCACCTAGTCTCTCATTGGTTCTCCCTATTCCTGTTCATCTTCCGCAGAAATTGCTAACTGGGCCAAACAGGAGGTTAAAGGCACTGACTCTCCAAGTGGGGAGAGTGTTAGTAAAGCGTCTGGAATGTTGCACCCGAGTACCAGGGGACGAAAACTGAGACACATTTGAACACGTTTTCCGACCACATGGTGGATCATACTCTGGGTTCCACATGCATGTTTTAGCTGAAGGAAGAATCCCTTAAACATGGAGAGTTGAGACCCATGGAATGGGTACCATGCAATATGACTTCAAAGGGTCTGCATTTGCTCACCGAACCTCAGCAATCCTATCACTGCTGCGTTTATGCCGCTGTACACACGCTTGATTCTCTTTCGGAGACATATAAATCCATAGGTTTTAAGATTCTTACTAGTCAGGTAGATTCTAACTAGTCAGGTATATTCTTAGGCGTTTAATATGGGGTGTTGAGTCCACTTCGTTGAGCAAGGAGTAGCTCTTGTCTATTACATATTTGGCTTATGGAACTGTATCTGTGCTCATTTCAATCTCTGGTTTTATGCAGCACCCCAACTCACCCGTCCCCTTAAGCAAGCATAAGTTGGTTTTCTACATTTGACACCCTGTTCTGTTTTGTAATTCAGTTCCTGTGTAGCCAAGTTTACATTCCGTGTATTAGTGATATCTTATGATGTTTCTTTTTCTGTGTGACTTATTTCACTTAGAATCATCGTAACTGAATCCACTCATTATGCTGCTACGGGCCTGATGACATAGATTTCATTGCTGAGTGATATTGCATTGTACGTAAGTACCACAACTTCTTTATCCATTTTTCGCTTTCTGTGATATTGAACTTGTACCGGAAACGAGGTTCTTGTAAACAGAGCCGTCCCAAACTTTGGGGTGGCTGTGTCTTTTTGATTTTAATTTCCCTAAGCTATAGGACCATAAGTGGAAGTGCCCTAGGCTCTGTTGCTTTGTTTTTTGGATGTTTCAGGAAACACCATACACTTCTCCAGAGTGGCTGCTGGCAATTTACATCCCGCCCATCAGCATAACTAGGCTCCCAGTTCTCCATGGCCTGTCCTGCCTTTCTGGATTTTACACTTTTTTCAGATGGCCCTTTTGACCGGGGGGCAGTGAGACTTCATTGTAGTGCAGATTTCCTTTGCAAGCTTGCTTGGTTGGCCAAAAAGGGCGTATGCGTTTTTTCCTGAATATATTCAGGAAAAAACGCATACGCCCTTTTTGGCCAAGTGCATCATTGTGGACGTTCTGCCTCTTTTCCTATGCTTTACATGCAATTCCAGTCTACCTCCTGAAATCGGTTTCCTGCAATTCTGCCCCCATTTCAACTCCTCTTGGCAGCCTTACTTCAATATATTTTTGGAAGATAGCTGTCATTTGTAACTCTGCAGGTTTGTGAATTACAGTGCCCCTGAGCTCCTTTCTTCAACTCGCTTTCTTGTGAGCTGGCCGCAACACCGCAGGATTGCTTCTGGTCCTAGTGTGGTTCCGGCATGGCACGCTGAGCCTTTGGTTAATTCCTCTTCCTGGTGGGAAATGAGAGTTAAATTTGCCCGTCCGGACACCTCCACCTAGTCTCTCATTGGTTCTCCCTATTCCTGTTCATTTTCCACAGAAATTGCAAACTGGGCCAAACAGGAGGTTAAAGGCACTGACTCTCCAAGTGGGGAGAGTGTTAGTAAAGCGTCTGGAATGTTGCACCCGAGTACCAGGAAACGAAAATTGAGACACATTTGAACACGTTTTCCGATCACACGGTGGATCATACTCTGGGTTCCACATGCATGTTTTAGCTGAAGGAAGAATCCCTTAAACAGGGAGAGTTGAGACCCATGGAATGGGTACCATGCAATATGACTTCAAAGGGTCTGCATTTGCTCACCGAACCTCACCAATCCTATCACTGCTGCGTTTATGCCACTGTACACACGCTTGATTCTCTTTCGGAGACATATAAATCCATAGGTTTTAAGATTCTTACTAGTCAGGTAGATTCCTACTAGTCAGGTATATTCTTAGGCGTTTAATATGGGGTGTTGAGTCCACTTCGTTGAGCAAGGAGTAGCTCTTGTCTATTACATATTTGGCTTATGGAACGGTATCTGTGCTCATTTCAATCTCTGGTTTTATGCAGCACCCCAACTCACCCGTCCCCTTAAGCAAGCATAAGTTGGTTTTCTACATTTGACACCCTGTTCTGTTTTGTAATTCAGTTCTTGTGTAGCCAAGTTTACATTCCGTGTATTAGTGATATCTTATGATGTTTCTTTTTCTGTGTGACTAATTTCACTTAGAATCATCATACCTGAATCCACTCATTATGCTGCTACGGGCCTGATGACATAGATTTCATTGCTGAGTGATATTGCATTGTACGTAAGTACCACAGTTTCTTTATCCATTTTTCGCTTTCTGTGATATTGAACTTGTACCGTAAACGAGGTTCTTGTAAACAGAGCCGTCCCAAACTTTGGGGTGGCTGTGTCTTTTTGATTTTAATTTCCCTAAGCTATAGGACCATAAGTGGAAGTGCCCTAGGCTCTGTTGCTTTGTTTTTTGGATGTTTCAGGAAACACCATACACTTCTCCAGAGTGGCTGCTGGCAATTTACATCCCGCCCATCAGCATAACTAGGCTCCCAGTTCTCCATGGCCTGTCCTGCCTTTCTGGATTTTACACTTTTTTCAGATGGCCCTTTTGACCGGGGGGCAGTGAGACTTCATTGTAGTGCAGATTTCCTTTGCAAGCTTGCTTGGTTGGCCAAAAAGGGCGTATGCGTTTTTTCCTGAATATATTCAGGAAAAAACGCATACGCCCTTTTTGGCCAAGTGCATCATTGTGGACGTTCTGCCTCTTTTCCTATGCTTTACATGCAATTCCAGTCTACCTCCTGAAATCGGTTTCCTGCAATTCTGCCCTGCTTTCAACTCCTCTTGGCATCCTAATTCAATATATTTTTGGAAGATAGCTGTCATTTATAACTCTGCAGGTTTGTGAATTACAGTGCCCCTGAGCTCCTTTCTTCAACTCGCTTTCTTGTGAGCTGGCCGCAACACCGCAGGATTGCTTCAGGCCCTAGTTTGGTTCCGGCACGGCATGCTGAGCCTTTGGTTAATTCCTCTTCCTGGTGGGAAATGAGAGTTAAATTGGCCCGTCCGGACACCTCCACCTAATCTCTCATTGGTTCTCCCTATTCCTGTTCATCTTCCGCAGAAATTGCTAAATGGGCCAAACAGGAGGTTAAAGGCACTGACTCTCCAAGTGGGGAGAGTGTTAGTAAAGCGTCTGGAATGTTGCACCCGAGTACCAGGGGACAAAAACTGAGACACATTTGAACACGTTTTCCGACCACATGGTGGATCATACTCTGGGTTCCACATGCATGTTTTAGCTGAAGGAAGAATCCCTTAAACATGGAGAGTTGAGACCCATGGAATGGGTACCATGCAATATGACTTCAAAGGGTCTGCATTTGCTCACCGAACCTCACCAATCCTATCACTGCTGCGTTTATGCCGCTGTAAACACACTTGATACTCTTTCGGAGACATATAAATCCATAGGTTTTAAGATTCTTACTAGTCAGGTAGATTCTTACTAGTCAGGTATATTCTTAGGCGTTTAATATGGGGTGTTGAGTCCACTTCGTTGAGCAAGTAGTAGCTCTTGTCTATTACATATTTGGCTTATGGAATGGTATCTGTGCTCATTTCAATCTGTGGTTTTATGCAGCACCCCAACTCACCCGTCCCCTTAAGCAAGCATAAGTTGGTTTTCTACATTTGACACCCTGTTCTGTTTTGTAATTCAGTTCTTGTGTAGCCAAGTTTACATTCCGTGTATTAGTGATATCTTATGATGTTTCTTTTTCTGTGTGACTAATTTCACTTAGAATCATCGTACCTGAATCCACTCATTATGCTGCTACGGGCCTGATGACATAGATTTCATTGCTGAGTGATATTGCATTGTACGTAAGTACCACAATTTCTTTATCCATTTTTCGCTTTCTGTGATATTGAACTTGTACCGTAAACGAGGTTCTTGTAAACAGAGCCGTCCCAAACTTTGGGGTGGCTGTGTCTTTTTGATTTTAATTTCCCTAAGCTATAGGACCATAAGTGGAAGTGCCCTAGGCTCTGTTGCTTTGTTTTTTGGATGTTTCAGGAAACACCATACACTTCTCCAGAGTGGCTGCTGGCAATTTACATCCCGCCCATCAGCATAACTAGGCTCCCAGTTCTCCATGGCCTGTCCTGCCTTTCTGGATTTTACACTTTTTTCAGATGGCCCTTTTGACCGGGGGGCAGTGAGACTTCATTGTAGTGCAGATTTCCTTTGCAAGCTTGCTTGGTTGGCCAAAAAGGGCGTATGTGTTTTTTCCTGAATATATTCAGGAAAAAACGCATACGCCCTTTTTGCCAAGTGCATCATTGTGGACGTTCTGCCTCTTTTCCTATGCTTTACATGCAATTCCAGTCTACCTCCTGAAATCGGTTTCCTGCAATTCTGCCCTGCTTTCAACTCCTCTTGGCATCCTAATTCAATATATTTTTGGAAGATAGCTGTCATTTATAACTCTGCAGGTTTGTGAATTACAGTGCCCCTGAGCTCCTTTCTTCAACTCGCTTTCTTGTGAGCTGGCCGCAACACCGCAGGATTGCTTCAGGCCCTAGTTTGGTTCCGGCACGGCATGCTGAGCCTTTGGTTAATTCCTCTTCCTGGTGGGAAATGAGAGTTAAATTTGCCCGTCCGGACACCTCCACCTAGTCTCTCATTGGTTCTCCCTATTCCTGTTCATTTTTCACAGAAATTGCAAACTGGGCCAAACAGGAGGTTAAAGGCACTGACTCTCCAAGTGGGGAGAGTGTTAGTAAAGCGTCTGGAATGTTGCACCCGAGTACCATGAAACGAAAATTGAGACACATTTGAACACGTTTTCCGATCACACGGTGGATCATACTCTGGGTTCCACATGCATGTTTTAGCAGAAGGAAGAATCCCTTAAACAGGGAGAGTTGAGACCCATGGAATGGGTACCATGCAATATGACTTCAAAGGGTCTGCATTTGCTCACCGAACCTCAGCAATCCTATCACTGCTGCGTTTATGCCACTGTACACACGCTTGATTCTCTTTCGGAGACATATAAATCCATAGGTTTTAAGATTCTTACTAGTCAGGTAGATTCTTACTAGTCAGGTATATTCTTAGGCGTTTAATATGGGGTGTTGAGTCCACTTCGTTGAGCAAGGAGTAGCTCTTGTCTATTACATATTTGGCTTATGGAACGGTATCTGTGCTCATTTCAATCTCTGGTTTTATGCAGCACCCCAACTCACCCGTCCCCTTAAGCAAGCATAAGTTGGTTTTCTACATTTGACACCCTGTTCTGTTTTGTAATTCAGTTCTTGTGTAGCCAAGTTTACATTCCGTGTATTAGTGATATCTTATGATGTTTCTTTTTCTGTGTGACTAATTTCACTTAGAATCATCGTACCTGAATCCACTCATTATGCTGCTACGGGCCTGATGACATAGATTTCATTGCTGAGTGATATTGCATTGTACGTAAGTACCACAGTTTCTTTATCCATTTTTCGCTTTCTGTGATATTGAACTTGTACCGTAAACGAGGTTCTTGTAAACAGAGCCGTCCCAAACTTTGGGGTGGCTGTGTCTTTTTGATTTTAATTTCCCTAAGCTATAGGACCATAAGTGGAAGTGCCCTAGGCTCTGTTGCTTTGTTTTTTGGATGTTTCAGGAAACACCATACACTTCTCCAGAGTGGCTGCTGGCAATTTACATCCCGCCCATCAGCATAACTAGGCTCCCAGTTCTCCATGGCCTATCCTGCCTTTCTGGATTTTACACTTTTTTCAGATGGCCCTTTTGACCGGGGGGCAGTGAGACTTCATTGTAGTGCAGATTTCCTTTGCAAGCTTGCTTGGTTGGCCAAAAAGGGCGTATGCGTTTTTTCCTGAATATATTCAGGAAAAAACGCATATGCCCTTTTTGGCCAAGTGCATCATTGTGGACGTTCTGCCTCTTTTCCTATGCTTTACATGCAATTCCAGTCTACCTCCTGAAATCGGTTTCCTGCAATTCTGCCCTGCTTTCAACTCCTCTTGGCATCCTAATTCAATATATTTTTGGAAGATAGCTGTCATTTATAACTCTGCAGGTTTGTGAATTACAGTGCCCCTGAGCTCCTTTCTTCAACTCGCTTTCTTGTGAGCTGGCCACAACACCGCAGGATTGCTTCAGGCCCTAGTTTGGTTCCGGCATGGCATGCTGAGCCTTTGGTTAATTCCTCTTCCTGGTGGGAAATGAGAGTTAAATTTGCCCGTCCGGACACCTCCACCTAGTCTCTCATTTGTTCTCCCTATTCCTGTTCATTTTCCACAGAAATTGCAAACTGGGCCAAACAGGAGGTTAAAGGCACTGACTCTCCAAGTGGGGAGAGTGTTAGTAAAGCGTCTGGAATGTTGCACCCGAGTACCATGAAACGAAAATTGAGACACATTGGAACACGTTTTCCGATCACACGGTGGATCATACTCTGGGTTCCACATGCATGTTTTAGCTGAAGGAAGAATCCCTTAAACAGGGAGAGTTGAGACCCATGGAATGGGTACCATGCAATATGACTTCAAAGGGTCTGCATTTGCTCACCGAACCTCAGCAATCCTATCACTGCTGCGTTTATGCCACTGTACACACGCTTGATTCTCTTTCGGAGACATATAAATCCATAGGTTTTAAGATTCTTACTAGTCAGGTAGATTCTTACTAGTCAGGTATATTCTTAGGCGTTTAATATGGGGTGTTGAGTCCACTTCGTTGAGCAAGGAGTAGCTCTTGTCTATTACATATTTGGCTTATGGAACGGTATCTGTGCTCATTTCAATCTCTGGTTTTATGCAGCACCCCAACTCACCCGTCCCCTTAAGCAAGCATAAGTTGGTTTTCTACATTTGACACCCTGTTCTGTTTTGTAATTCAGTTCTTGTGTAGCCAAGTTTACATTCCGTGTATTAGTGATATCTTATGATGTTTCTTTTTCTGTGTGACTAATTTCACTTAGAATCATCGTACCTGAATCCACTCATTATGCTGCTACGGGCCTGATGACATAGATTTCATTGCTGAGTGATATTGCATTGTACGTAAGTACCACAGTTTCTTTATCCATTTTTCGCTTTCTGTGATATTGAACTTGTACCGTAAATGAGGTTCTTGTAAACAGAGCCGTCCCAAACTTTGGGGTGGCTGTGTCTTTTTGATTTTAATTTCCCTAAGCTATAGGACCATAAGTGGAAGTGCCCTAGGCTCTGTTGCTTTGTTTTTTGGATGTTTCAGGAAACACCATACACTTCTCCAGAGTGGCTGCTGGCAATTTACATCCCGCCCATCAGCATAACTAGGCTCCCAGTTCTCCATGGCCTGTCCTGCCTTTCTGGATTTTACACTTTTTTCAGATGGCCCTTTTGACCGGGGGGCAGTGAGACTTCATTGTAGTGCAGATTTCCTTTGCAAGCTTGCTTGGTTGGCCAAAAAGGGCGTATGCGTTTTTTCCTGAATATATTCAGGAAAAAACGCATACGCCCTTTTTGGCCAAGTGCATCATTGTGGACGTTCTGCCTCTTTTCCTATGCTTTACATGCAATTCCAGTCTACCTCCTGAAATCGGTTTCCTGCAATTCTGCCCTGCTTTCAACTCCTCTTGGCATCCTAATTCAATATATTTTTGGAAGATAGCTGTCATTTATAACTCTGCAGGTTTGTGAATTACAGTGCCCCTGAGCTCCTTTCTTCAACTCGCTTTCTTGTGAGCTGGCCGCAACACCGCAGGATTGCTTCAGGCCCTAGTTTGGTTCCGGCACGGCATGCTGAGCCTTTGGTTAATTCCTCTTCCTGGTGGGAAATGAGAGTTAAATTTGCCTGTCCGGACACCTCCACCTAGTCTCTCATTGGTTCTCCCAATTCCTGTTCATTTTCCACAGAAATTGCAAACTGGGCCAAACAGGAGGTTAAAGGCACTGACTCTCCAAGTGGGGAGAGTGTTAGTAAAGCGTCTGGAATGTTGCACCCGAGTACCAGGGGACGAAAACTGAGACACATTTGAACACGTTTCCCGATCACACGGTGGATCATACTCTGGGTTCCACATGCATGTTTTAGCTGAAGGAAGAATCCATTAAACCTGGAGAGTTGAGACCCATGGAATGGGTACCATGCAATATGACTTCAAAGGGTCTGCATTTGCTCACCGAACCTCACCAATCCTATCACTGCTGCGTTTATGCCGCTGTACACACGCTTGCTTCTCTTTCGGAGACATATAAATCCATAGGTTTTAAGATTCTTACTAGTCAGGTATATTCTTAGGCGTTTAATATGGAGTGTTGAGTCCACTTCGTTGAGCAAGGAGTAGCTCTTGTCTATTACATATTTGGCTTATGGAACGGTATCTGTGCTCATTTCAATCTCTGGTTTTATGCAGCACCCCAACTCACCCGTCCCCTTAAGCAAGCATAAGTTGGTTTTCTACATTTGACACCCTGTTCTGTTTTGTAATTCAGTTCTTGTGTAGCCAAGTTTACATTCCGTGTATTAGTGATATCTTATGATGTTTCTTTTTCTGTGTGACTAATTTCACTTAGAATCATCGTACCTGAATCCACTCATTATGCTGCTACGGGCCTGATGACATAGATTTCATTGCTGAGTGATATTGCATTGTACGTAAGTACCACAGTTTCTTTATCCATTTTTCGCTTTCTGTGATATTGAACTTGTACCGTAAATGAGGTTCTTGTAAACAGAGCCGTCCCAAAATTTGGGGTGGCTGTGTCTTTTTGATTTTAATTTCCCTAAGCTATAGGACCATAAGTGGAAGTGCCCTAGGCTCTGTTGCTTTGTTTTTTGGATGTTTCAGGAAACACCATACACTTCTCCAGAGTGGCTGCTGGCAATTTACATCCCGCCCATCAGCATAACTAGGCTCCCAGTTCTCCATGGCCTGTCCTGCCTTTCTGGATTTTACACTTTTTTCAGATGGCCCTTTTGACCGGGGGGCAGTGAGACTTCATTGTAGTGCAGATTTCCTTTGCAAGCTTGCTTGGTTGGCCAAAAAGGGCGTATGCGTTTTTTCCTGAATATATTCAGGAAAAAACGCATACGCCCTTTTTGGCCAAGTGCATCATTTTGGACGTTCTGCCTCTTTTCCTATGCTTTACATGCAATTCCAGTCTACCTCCTGAAATCGGTTTCCTGCAATTCTGCCCTGCTTTCAACTCCTCTTGGCATCCTAATTCAATATATTTTTGGAAGATAGCTGTCATTTATAACTCTGCAGGTTTGTGAATTACAGTGCCCCTGAGCTCCTTTCTTCAACTCGCTTTCTTGTGAGCTGGCCGCAACACCGCAGGATTGCTTCAGGCCCTAGTTTGGTTCCGGCACGGCATGCTGAGCCTTTGGTTAATTCCTCTTCCTGGTGGGAAATGAGAGTTAAATTGGCCCGTCCGGACACCTCCACCTAATCTCTCATTGGTTCTCCCTAATCCTGTTCATCTTCCGCAGAAATTGCTAACTGGGCCAAACAGGAGGTTAAAGGCACTGACTCTCCAAGTGCGGAGAGTGTTAGTAAAGCGTCTGGAATGTTGCACCCGAGTACCAGGGGACAAAAACTGAGACACATTTGAACACGTTTTCCGACCACATGGTGGATCATACTCTGGGTTCCACATGCATGTTTTAGCTGAAGGAAGAATCCCTTAAACATGGAGAGTTGAGACCCATGGAATGGGTACCATGCAATATGACTTCAAAGGGTCTGCATTTGCTCACCGAACCTCACCAATCCTATCACTGCTGCGTTTATGCCGCTGTACACACACTTGATTCTCTTTCGGAGACATATAAATCCATAGGTTTTAAGATTCTTACTAGTCAGGTAGATTCTTACTAGTCAGGTATATTCTTAGGCGTTTAATATGGGGTGTTGAGTCCACTTCGTTGAGCAAGTAGTAGCTCTTGTCTATTACATATTTGGCTTATGGAACGGTATCTGTGCTCATTTCAATCTCTGGTTTTATGCAGCACCCCAACTCACCCGTCCCCTTAAGCAAGCATAAGTTGGTTTTCTACATTTGACACCCTGTTCTGTTTTGTAATTCAGTTCTTGTGTAGCCAAGTTTACATTCCGTGTATTAGTGATATCTTATGATGTTTCTTTTTCTGTGTGACTAATTTCACTTAGAATCATCGTACCTGAATCCACTCATTATGCTGCTACGGGCCTGATGACATAGATTTCATTGCTGAGTGATATTGCATTGTACGTAAGTACCACAATTTCTTTATCCATTTTTCGCTTTCTGTGATATTGAACTTGTACCGTAAACGAGGTTCTTGTAAACAGAGCCGTCCCAAACTTTGGGGTGGCTGTGTCTTTTTGATTTTAATTTCCCTAAGCTATAGGACCATAAGTGGAAGTGCCCTAGGCTCTGTTGCTTTGTTTTTTGGATGTTTCAGGAAACACCATACACTTCTCCAGAGTGGCTGCTGGCAACTTACATCCCGCCCATCAGCATAACTAGGCTCCCAGTTCTCCATGGCCTGTCCTGCCTTTCTGGATTTTACACTTTTTTCAGATGGCCCTTTTGACCGGGGGGCAGTGAGACTTCATTGTAGTGCAGATTTCCTTTGCAAGCTTGCTTGGTTGGCCAAAAAGGGCGTATGCGTTTTTTCCTGAATATATTCAGGAAAAAACGCATACGCCCTTTTTGGCCAAGTGCATCATTGTGGACGTTCTGCCTCTTTTCCTATGCTTTACATGCAATTCCAGTCTACCTCCTGAAATCGGTTTCCTGCAATTCTGCCCTGCTTTCAACTCCTCTTGGCATCCTAATTCAATATATTTTTGGAAGATAGCTGTCATTTATAACTCTGCAGATTTGTGAATTACAGTGCCCCTAAGCTCCTTTCTTCAACTTGATTTCTTGTGAGCTGGCCGCAACACCGCAGGATTGCTTCAGGCCCTAGTTTGGTTCCGGCATGGCATGCTGAGCCTTTGGTTAATTCCTCTTCCTGGTGGGAAATGAGAGTTAAATTGGCCCGTCCGGACACCTCCACCTAGTCTCTCATTGGTTCTCCCAATTCCTGTTCATTTTCCACAGAAATTGCAAACTGGGCCAAACAGGAGGTTAAAGGCACTGACTCTCCAAGTGGGGAGAGTGTTAGTAAAGCGACTGGAATGTTGCAACCGAGTACCAGGGGACGAAAACTGAGACACATTTGAACACGTTTCCCGATCACACGGTGGATCATACTCTGGGTTCCACATGCATGTTTTAGCTGAAGGAAGAATCCATTAAACCTGGAGAGTTGAGACCCATGGAATGGGTACCATGCAATATGACTTCAAAGGGTCTGCATTTGCTCACCGAACCTCAGCAATCCTATCACTGCTGCGTTTATGCCGCTGTACACACGCTTGATTCTCTTTCGGAGACATATAAATCTATAGGTTTTAAGATTCTTACTAGTCAGGTAGATTCTTACTAGTCAGGTATATTTTTAGGCGTTTAATATGGGGTGTTGAGTCCACTTCGTTGAGCAAGGAGTAGCTCTTGTCTATTACATATTTGGCTTATGGAACGGTATCTGTGCTCATTTCAATCTCTGGTTTTATGCAGCACCCCAACTCACCCGTCCCCTTAAGCAAGCATAAGTTGGTTTTCTACATTTGACACCCTGTTCTGTTTTGTAATTCAGTTCTTGTGTAGCCAAGTTTACATTCCGTGTATTAGTGATATCTTATGATGTTTCTTTTTCTGTGTGACTAATTTCACTTAGAATCATCGTACCTGAATCCACTCATTATGCTGCTACGGGCCTGATGACATAGATTTCATTGCTGAGTGATATTGCATTGTACGTAAGTACCACAATTTCTTTATCCATTTTTCGCTTTCTGTGATATTGAACTTGTACCGTAAACGAGGTTCTTGTAAACAGAGCCGTCCCAAACTTTGGGGTGGCTGTGTCTTTTTGATTTTAATTTCCCTAAGCTATAGGACCATAAGTGGAAGTGCCCTAGGCTCTGTTGCTTTGTTTTTTGGATGTTTCAGGAAACACCATACACTTCTCCAGAGTGGCTGCTGGCAATTTACATCCCGCCCATCAGCATAACTAGGCTCCCAGTTCTCCATGGCCTGTCCTGCCTTTCTGGATTTTACACTTTTTTCAGATGGCCCTTTTGACCGGGGGGCAGTGAGACTTCATTGTAGTGCAGATTTCCTTTGCAAGCTTGCTTGGTTGGCCAAAAAGGGCGTATGCGTTTTTTCCTGAATATATTCAGGAAAAAACGCATACGCCCTTTTTGGCCAAGTGCATCATTGTGGACGTTCTGCCTCTTTTCCTATGCTTTACATGCAATTCCAGTCTACCTCCTGAAATCGGTTTCCTGCAATTCTGCCCTGCTTTCAACTCCTCTTGGCATCCTAATTCAATATATTTTTGGAAGATAGCTGTCATTTATAACTCTGCAGGTTTGTGAATTACAGTGCCCCTGAGCTCCTTTCTTCAACTCGTTTTCTTGTGAGCTGGCCGCAACACCGCAGGATTGCTTCTGGTCCTAGTGTGGTTCCGGCATGGCACGCTGAGCCTTTGGTTAATTCCTCTTCCTGGTGGGAAATGAGAGTTAAATTTGCCCGTCCAGACACCTCCACCTAATCTCTCATTGTTTCTCCCTATTCCTGTTCATTTTCCACAGAAATTGCAAATTGGGCCATACAGGAGGTTAAAGGCACTGACTCTCCAAGTGGGGAGAGTGTTAGTAAAGCGTCTGGAATGTTGCACCCGAGTACCAGGGGACGAAAACTGAGACACATTTGAACACGTTTCCCGATCACACGGTGGATCATACTCTGGGTTCCACATGCATGTTTTAGCTGAAGGAAGAATCCCTTAAACCTGGAGAGTTGAGACCCATGGAATGGGTACCATGCAATATGACTTCAAAGGGTCTGCATTTGCTCACCGAACCTCACCAATCCTATCACTGCTGCGTTTATGCCGCTGTACACACGCTTGATTCTCTTTCGGAGACATATAAATCTATAGGTTTTAAGATTCTTACTAGTCAGGTAGATTCTTACTAGTCAGGTATATTCCTAGGCGTTTAATATAGGGTGTTGAGTCCACTTCGTTGAGCAAGGGGTACCTTTTGTCTATTATATTTTTGGCTTATGGAACGGTATCTGTGCCAATTTTAATCTCTGGTTTCATGCAGCACCCCATATCGGCTTTCCCCTTAAGCAAGCATAAATTGGTTTTCTACATTTTTGACCCTGTTCTGTTTTGTAATTCAGTTCCTGTGTAGCCAAGTTTACATTCCGTGTAGTAGTGATATCTTATGATGTTTCTTTTTCTGTGTGACTAATTTCACTTAGAATCATCATACCTGAATCCACTCATTATGCTGCTCCGGGCCTGATGACATAGATTTCATTGCTGAGTGATATTGCATTGTACGTAAGTACCACAACTTCTTTATCCATTTTTCGCTTTTTGTGATATTTAACTTGTACCATAAACGAGGTTCTTGTAAACAGAGCCATCCCAAACTTTGGGGTGGCTGTGTCTTTTTGATTTTAATTTCCCTAAGCTATAGGACCATAAGTGGAAGTGCCCTAGGCTCTGTTGCTTAGTTTTTTGGATGTTTCAGGAAACACCATACACTTCTCCAGAGTGGCTGTTGGCCATTTACATCTCGCCCATCAGCATAACAAGGCTCCCAGTTCTCCATGGCCTGTCCTGCCTTTCTGGATTTTACACTTTTTTCAGAAGGCCCTTTGACCGGGGGGCAGTGAGACTTCATTGTAGTGCAGATTTCCTTTGCGAGCTTGCTTGGTTGGCCAGAAAGGGCGTATGCGTTTCTTCCTGAATATATTCAGGAAAGAACGCATACGCCCTTTTTGGCCAAGTGCATCATTGTCGACGTTCTGAGTCTTTTCATATGTTTTCAGTGCAATTCCAGTCTACCTCCTGAAATCGGTTTCCTGCAGTTCTGCCTTGCTCTCAGTTCCTCTTCATAGCCTTACCTCAATATACGTTTGGAAAATAGTTGGCCTTTATAACTCTGCAGGTTTTTCAATTGCAGTGGCCCTTAGCTCCATTTTTCAGCTCTTATTTTTGTGATCTTGCCTCATATCCACAGGATTTCTTCAGGCCCTATTCTTCTTCTGGGGCGCCTTGCTCTGCCTTTGGTTAATTCTTCTTCCTGATGTGAAATTAGAGTGACATGTGCCCATTGAAACCGCTACAGCTATTTTCTCACTGGTTCCCCCTATTCCCATTCATCCTCCGCACTAACTGCAGACTGTGCGATACCGGAACTTAAAGGCATTGACTCTCCATGTGGAGATGTTGTTAGTAAAGTGGCTGGAATGTTGATCCGGAGCCCCAGGAGAGGAAAATGAGGTGCATTTTAGAAACCTTTCCCGATCATATGGTATACCATCTGCTGGATTTCCCATGCATGGTTTAGCTGTAGGAAGATTCCCTTCAACTTGGAGTGTTGGGACCCTTGGAATAAGTAGCATGAAGTATTGCATTAAACTTTCGGCAGTTGCTCACCAAAGCTCTCCAATCCTTTCAGCCCCAAGTGTCCAGCCTTATGTCTTATCCAGCTGTGGGTTTATATGTGGTCATTCCAGGTTGCATCACAGCCCCTGAGCGAATTTTGTAAGAATTTTTCTCTCTTTCATTGTTTCTGCGTTTTGGTTTTAAAATTTATTTCTATAATGGGGTTTAGCTCATTTTCACTGCTGTGTTTGTGCCGCTCTGCGCACACTTGATTCCCTTATGGAGATATATCAATACATGGGTTTTAAGATTCTTATTACTCAGATATATTTCTCTGTGGTGTATAGGGTGTGTTGAGGCCAGTTCATTGAGCAAGGTGTAGATCTTGTCTGATACCTATTTGGTTTATTGAACGGTATCTGTGCTAATTTCAAACTCTGGTTTTATGCATCACCCCACCTCTCCTTTCCCCTTAAGCTGACATAAGTGTGTTTTCTAAATGTGAGACACTGTTCTGTTTTGTCATTCATTTTTTGTGCAGCCATATTTATCCTCCCTCTATAAGTGATATCTTATGATATGTTTCTTTTTCTGTTTGACTTATTTCAAGTAGTATTATCGGACCTCAATCCACTCTTTATCCTTCTACTAGCCTTATTACATTGATTTCATGGTGAAGAGATATTCCATTGTACATAAGTACCACATTTTCTTTATCCATTGTTCTCTTTCCTGGGATATTTAAGGTGTACTGAAGTTGAGGTTCTTGTAAACAGAGTAGCCCTAAACTGTGGTGTGCTTGTGTCTTGTTGATTTTTAGACTTCCCTAGATATACTCCCGTGATTGGAAGTGCCCTATGCTCTGTCGCTCTGTTTTTTAGATGATTTAGGAACCACCATACACTTCTCCAGAGTGGCTCTCGGCAGTTCACACACTGTCCATCAGCGTATAAAGGCTCCCTGTTCTCCATGGCCTGTCCTGCATTTCTGGTTTTTACAATTTTTTCGGATGGCCCTTTTGACCGGTGGGAAATGAGACTTCTTTGTTGTGCACATTTGCATTGCTTGCTTGCTTGGTTGCCCATAAAGTGCGTATGCGTTTTTTCCTGGATATATTCAGGAAATAACACATACTCCCTTTTGGGCCAACTGCATCATTGTCGAAATTCTGCCGCTTTTCATGTGCTTTAAAGGCGAGTCCAATCTATCTCTTGAAATCTGTTTCTTGCAATTCTGTCTTGCATTCAGATCCTCTTCTTTGCCTTACCTCAACATATTTTTGGACGTTAGTTTTCATTTATAACTCTGCAGGTTTGTGAATTGCAGTGACCCTGAGCTCCATTTTTTAAGTTGCTCTTTTGTGAGCTGGCCTCAAAACTGCAGGATTGCTTCAGGCCCTATTTTGGCTCCGGTGAGGCGGGCTGAGCCTTTTTTTAATTCTTATTCTTAATGGGAAATTAGAGTGACATGTGCCCGTCCAAACCCCTACAACTATTCTCTCATTGTTTCCCCCTGTTCCCGTTCATCCTCCTCACAATTTGCAAAATGTGTGAAACAGAAGTTTAAATGTGCTGATTCTCTAAGTGGGGAGATTCTAAGTAACGTGGCTGGAATGATGAACAGGAGCACCAGGAGAGGATAAATGAGGTGCATTTTAGACACATCTCCCGATCACATGGTGTACAGTCCTCTGGGTTTTCCATGCATGTTTTAGCTGTAGGAAGATTCCTTGAACCTGCAGATTTGGGACCCATTGAATGGGTACCAGGTAGTATTACTTTAAAGGGTGTGCATTTCCTCACCCAACCCCACATTTCTCTTAGCGCGAACAGTTTCCAGCCTTATGTCTCATCCTGCTGTGGGTCTAGATGTGTTCAATCCATGTTGCATCACCGTCCCTGAGGAAAAGTTGTAAGAGGTTTTCTCTGTCTCTCTGTCGTTTATTTTTTTCAATTTATTACTATGTTGTTTACAGCTGATTTTCAAAGCTCTGTTTCTTGCTGCTGTACATCCACTTGATTCACGTACAGAGAGACATCAATAATTTCTTTTTCAGATTCTTACCAGTCATAGATATTCTTTTCCGGTGACTTGAGTGTGCTGAGTGCAGTTCTTTTAGTTACCGTGTAGGCCTTGTTGATTATCAGTTTGGTATTTGGAATGGTATCTTTGCTAATTTCAACCTCCTGGATGATGCCTCACCCCTCCCCACCTTTCCCGTTTAGCAGCCTTACACGTGTTTTCTACATATTTATGTCACTTAGAATGATCATACGTAACTCCTCCGGAGTTGTTACAACTGGCCATATTTCATTGATTTCCAGGCTGAGTAATATTCCACTCTACATAAGTACCACATCTCTATCCATTTTTTCCCTCCAGAGACATTTAAGTTATATCCTAGTCGAGGATCTTTTAAACAGAGAGGCAGTAAACATTGGGGTGCCTGTGTCCTCTCGATTTTTGTTTTTCCCAAGATATACGCCCATGAGTGCAAGTGCCCTATGCTCTGTAGCTCATTTTTTAGATGCTTTAGTAAACACAATACACTTCTCCAGAATGGCCGTTGGCAATATACATTTCCACTATAAGCCTCACAGGGCTCCCTCCTCTCCTTGCCCTGGCCTGCATTTCTGGCGTTTACACTTTATGAGGATGGCTCTTCTGACTGATGCGAAGTGATATCTTTTGTAGTATTGATTTCCAGTGCCCACCTGTTTGGTTGGCTAAAAAAGTGTATGCCCTTTTCTTGAATATATACAGAAAAAAACGCATACAGCCTTTTTGGCCAACTGCAATGTCGGCAATGTTCAGCCCCTTTTCTTGTGCTTAATGGCGAGTCCTTTCTACCTCCTCAAATCCCTTTCCTGCCATTCTCCCTTGCTTGCCAATCCTTTTCTCTGACTTTCCTCAAGACATTTTTCAGTGATAGATATTTTCAACTCTGCAGTTTCGTGAATTTTACTGCCCCTGAGTTCCATTGTTCAACTTGTGTTTATGGGAACTGGCCACAAAGCAGTGGGATTTCCTCAAGCCCTATACTGTTTCCATGGGCAACCCTAGCCTTTGGTCAATTCATCTTCCTGATTGGAAATTAGAGTGACATGTGCCTGTCTGAACACCTAGGACTTGTCTCTCATTGTTCCTCATCCTTCCGCTTCATCCTCTGGACAAATTCCAAACTGTACGCAACAGGATGTTGACAGTGTTGACATCTCCAAGTGGGGAGACTGTTAGTAAAGACGCTGGAGGGGTGAACCCGAGCACCAGGAGATGAGGAGATGAGATGCCTTTTCCAAACTCTTCCCGATCAGACGGTATACCATCCTCTGGATGTGACAGACATGTTTTAGCAGTAGGAAGAGTCCCATTCATGTAAGGAGAACACCAGGGCTTTTTCAAAATCAGTGTCTCCCCGAAACCCAAACTGGGGAGTTTTTTAAGCTACGGCTACACATATGTTCATTAAGGGCCTTGGGAAGTAGGCAGAGTCCAAACTTTAGATGACTGAAGTCTTCAGGGTCAGAAGCACTCACCACCGGCTTCCCTTAGGTTACACTTTAACTGTCATTGATAGATGATGTCAATAAAAATATCTATTCTTTTTCCGATTATTTCCCCTTATAGGTTATTGCACAATATTGAGTGTAGTTCCCTGTGCTATACAGTAGTTCCTTGTTGATGATCTATTTTATACATAGCAGTGTGTATGTGTTAATTCCAAACTGTTAATTTATCCCTCCTCCCACCTTTCCCCTTTGGTAATAATAAATTATAAGATTTTATACTTCTCAGAAATGGGGGAGCTGAAAGAGAGGTATCATTTTCAATGGAAAAGCATTTAAAACAAGATTGAAGCTTTAACCAAGATTATTAGATGTACATCCTTGGAAAGAAATCACTTCATTTCTCTAATATTGACCTGACAAATAGGACAAACCTTCTCACTGAACTTGCTTATAATAAAGTGATGGAAATATCAAATGGAAGTGTTAGAAACATCTTATTTTACCCGAGCCTTATAAACTGTTCTATGTTAACTACAGTTTGGCTCACACATCTGTTCATTGAAGTTACAATAGTCTCAATTTCTGTTACTGATCCTCCAGAGTGGACCCCAACAAGGGTCCCCCTGCCCAGTGTCATTGGGGCCAACAGATCGAGACTGAGTTTGGTTCCCAAGCAAAGGAAACTTTATATTTTCATCAGAGAATGGAGAGGTGAGAGCATGCACTACCCCGTGGGCTGTGGGCTGGGCTGCTGTGTAGAGATCCTGTCAGAGTCAGTGGGAGGGAGGGGGCGGAGCTCTCAAGGGCCGGGTTGGCTGCAGCTCAGGCTCTATATCTCGGAGTCTGCACTGGGCCCCAGGAGCTGAGGTGTCGACCCAGCCATTCTGCACCAGGAAATCTGGTCTGAAGTGCCGGGTGTGGAACCTCTGCATGCGGGACCCTAGGAGCACGTGAAATTAGACAAAGCACAAAGGATAAAAAAGGTCAGACTTGACTTTATTGCCCAGATTCTATTTTTATCTCCCAGGGATTTTTAATGGGCTTTGCTGGGGACAAACCCCTCCTCTGCCTTTTGTCCCGTTCCTCATTCTTGGAGTGCTGAGGGTGCAGACCCTTCTTCTGTAACTGCTGAGTGCTGAGTTGGGAGCCCTCATACCAGGGGACGAGGGTCAGAACTTCTCCCCAGCAGCCTCCAGGTGACGTTGATTGGCCCCAGGACCCCTGCCTCCCTGCTCGTCCGCCTGAGCACCAGCATTGGAAGTGTTATAGATTCTAATGACCTTTAAGGGTCCAGGAAAGAGATGTGCAGAGACGCTGTGGGGGCCGGTTTCACCCCGCCCCACATTTGTTCGGCCACCTTAGGCTGACCGTTTCTGCCAGCCTAGATGCTCTGACCAGTAGTCTGCTCTTTCTTCAATTAGGCCCCTGAATTAACATAAAAACAGCACCAGGTGTCAGAGCCCTGCCCGCTCAACTCCCAGACAGTCCAGGGTCAGTGGTGATCAAGGACCATGATGGCCACTGAGTCAACAGCCTTTTGAAGTAAACAGGAGTCCAGCCGGTCTTATTGGCCACCATCATCACGGTGTCTGTAGGTTTTTCTATGGTGACAGTGTGATATACGGTTCCCCCGCCAAGATTATTAGCTCCCCTCCGGGTGCAGGAAGTCCTGCAAGCAGTAGTCTACTCCTTCGGGACACACTATTGTTGTTTTATGAGAGAAACTCCAGGTCAAGTGATGTTCACATGAGTCGTCATGGTGTCCTGTTGCCTCCGGTTATCTCTCTGGATGTTGGAGTTGGAGGGCCTCCTCACTCGAGGTCGGTGTGCCCACGGAGCGAACCCTGCAACTTCAGGGCATGGTTGGTGATTAGGATCACCACGTGGGGTCCTTTTCCCTTAGGAGGGAGGTGGCCTTTTGGGCTGCTGATTTCCAGGTTTTTAGATACCGCCAGTATCTTGGCCAGATGTGGCAGTGGGCCAAGCCCCTTGGTGACTGTAGTTTATCCTACCTGGATGGCATTCTTGCGTTGTTCCATTTCAAGTGGTCCCAGTTTTTGCACTAATTCTCCAATGGCGATTCACCTTTCACCGGGAATGGAAAGGTCAAAGGGTTTAGCTCAATTAGGGAGTTCCAGGGCAAGGGTCTGAATTGACTGCTCTTTCCATTCTTGAAAGGCCACTTCTGGATTCTGTTCAAAAGGATCATCATCTTTTCCTTTCAGTGTTTCATATAGAGGCCCAGCTAGTAGACTGTAGTTAGGGATCCAGAAGCAGCAAACCCTGGCCTCCCCAGGAACCCCTAAGCTGTCTTCTAGTTTTAGAAAGGGGTAAGGCTGCAAATGGCTTCTTCCCTTTCCTGGGATGGGCTTCTCTGACCTTGTGTGAGAATGAAGCCCAGGCAGGTCACCACAGTCTGTGATATTTGAGCTTTTTCTTGGACAACTTCTATCCTTTATTGGCTTGGTAGTTCAGAGGCCTCCTTAGTAGGGCTGGCGATCAGAATGTCGTCTGCATATTGCAGGAGGGTTTCCTTTTCCAGAGGTAGAACTTTTCGGTCGTTAGCTAAGCTTTCCCCAAAGATGGTGTGGGAATTTTTGAACCCTTGGGGCAAGACGGCCCGGAAGTATTGTTTTAGTTGTATGTTGAGTCCTGCCACTCACAAGCCAAAATTTCTTGTGACTCTGGGACTAATGGAATACAAAAGAAGGCATCATTGAAGACTAATACAGAATACCATGTCCTGGTGGTTGGTAGAATGACCAGCAGGGTGTAGGAATCAGGAGCAACTGGAGGTATATCCTCGGTGGCTTCACTGACTGTCCTGACATCCTTTACCAGGTCCCCAGCAGCCCATGGGGCTCTCGTGGTCAGGCCAATCCCAGGATATGGAGCTCTCCTGGGCAGGTACCCCACCCCCAACCCAGCCCACGGGGCTCTCATGGTCAGGCCCCTCCCAGGATACAGAGCTACCCTTGCAGGTACCGTGGCAGGGCTGGGCACACAGGAACCGTGCACATAGCCCTCATTGAAGAGCACCCCCAGCTCACCTGTCGCTCAGAGCTGACACAGAGCACCTCAGAGCAGGACTTGAACTAACAAACAGCAGCTCCGACAGGTCTGTGACCCTGGGCATCACTCTGTGTGGTCTCCCTCCACCTGGTCTTCCAGAGACTTCCACTGCACCCAGGGCACCAGGCCTCTGTCTCCAACCACCACCCACCCCTCCTCTCCCTGACTCCTGGGTTCCTCTCATTAGGAGAGGGTTTTCTTGAAGTTGTCTCCCACTCATGGGCCAGATAAAATGATTAGAAAACAAGCCAAAGCTGCAGCCCCTTGTCTATCCTGACTCTCAGGAGCCCACACCTGTTCCTTGGACCTGGCCGGTTCAGCAAGTTCCATTTTCTGCAACTGTGAGCCCCTGAGGGGTGATGATTGGCTACCTGGGCAGCCTTACCATGCTGGCCAGCCCTCCCCAGGTGTGCCTGGGTTGAGATCAATATAAATACCACTCCAGGCAGCAAAAGCCCCTGCAGCTGTGCCTGACGCCATTTTCTCTGCCCTGTCAGCAGTCTCGGGGCTGGGCTGGTGGGAGGGAGTGAGAGGCCACGGCTTTGTGGGTGGCCCAGTGTGAGTGGGGCTCTGCTGGACTTTCTGCAGCAGTTGCCAGGCTGCCACCTGCTAAAGAAGAGGATGTGTCACCCATACCTGCTGCTGGAATTTCTCCCTGGGCAGAGGTGAGGAAGGAAAAAAGCAGTGGGGGCAGGGACAGGACGGGTATCTCAGGCAGGGAAATGGAAATCTTCCAGAAGAGCACCCAGGGCCAGGACCATCCTGGCTGGCCTGCAGGCACCAAGTCAGCTGGCATGCTGTCACTCGTGTGGCTCCATGGCCCTTCCTCTAGGCTTTCAAGTCCTTGTATATATTCAGGTGTTTTACCTGGGAAGGGTGGGAACAGTTCAGCAGCAAGTGGCCTGGGGCTCAGCTCACGTTTACTCACAGATGCCTCGGCACGGTGCCCCAGCTTTGCAATGAGGACGCTTGTTGTGTGGGGGCTGCTGGCTGAATGGGAGACGATTCCCCACCACTGACCAACTTCAGAATTGTTTACAACTGGAGCAAGTGCCCTGATACGGTTTTCCTCTGAGTAACTGGTGGGTTCTGTTTTTTTTTTTCTCTTTTTCGTTTTTGGTTCAAGGTAGATTTTATTCCTCTTTTTTGTATTTACAGATATAAGCATGGAAATAATTTATTCATATAAATACATGTATGTGAAGGGAATAATTGTTTTTTCTGTTTTATTTTTTAAATTTTATTTCTTTTTAATTTTGAATTTTATTTTATATTTTTATACAGCAGGTTCTCATTTGTTATCTACTTTATACATATAAATGTTTACATGCCAATCCCAATCTCTCAACTCCTCCCACCACCACCCCTCCAAGAGCTTTCCCCCCTTGTTGTCCATACGATTGTTGTCTACATCTGTTGCTCTATTTATGCCTTGCAAAATGGTTAATCTGTACAGTTTTTCTAGGTTCCACATATATGCATGAATATACAAGATTTGTTTTTCTCTTTCTGACTTACTTCACTCTGTAGGACAGTCTCTAGATCCATCGACGTCTCTACAAATGACCCAATTTCATTCCTTTCATGGCTTAGTAATATTCCATTTTATATATGTACCACAGCTTTATGCATTCGTCTGTCTGTGGGCATTTAGGTTGCTTCCATTACCTCGATATTGTAAATAGTGATGCAATGAACATTGCGGTGAATGTCTCTTTTTGATTTATGGTTTTGTCTGAGTATATGTCCAGTCCTGGGATTGCTGTATCATATGGTAATTCTATTATTAGTTTCTTAAGAAACTCCATATTGTTCTCCATAGTGACTGTATCAATTTATATTCCCAACAATAGTGGAAGAGTGTTCCTTTTCTCCACACCCTTTCCAGCATTTGTTGTTTGTAGATTTTCAGATGATGCCCATTCTAACAGGTGTGAGGTGATACCTCATTGTTGAGTCCATTTCGTTGAGCAACGGGTAGGTCTTGTCTATTACATATTTGGCTTATGGAACGGTATCTGTGCTAATTTCAAACTCTGGTTTTATGCAGCACCCCAACTCACCTTTCCCCTTAAGCAAGCATAAGTTGGTTTTCTAAACTTGAGACCCTGTTCTGTTTTGTAATTCAGTTCATGTGTAGCCAAGTTTACATTCCGTGCATTAGTGATACCTTATGATGTTTCTTTTTCTGTGTGACTTATTTCACTTAGAATCATCATGCCTCAATCCACTCATTATGCTGGTACAGGCCTGGTGACACAGATTTCATTGCTGAGTGGTATTCTGTTGTACGTAAGTACCGCAACTTCTTTATCAATTATTTGTTCTCTGGGATATTTAACTTGTACTGTAGAAGAGGCTCCTGTAAACAGAGCCGTTGTAAATTTTGGGGTGGCTGTGTCTTTTTGATTTTAATTTCCCTAAGCTATAGGACCATAAGTGGAAATGCCCTAGATTCTGTTGCTTTGTTTTTCAGATGTATCAGGAAACACCATACACTTCTCCAGAGTGGCTGTTGGCAATGTACATCCCGCCCATAAGCATAACAAGGCTCCTTTTTCCCCATGGCCTGTCTTGCCTTTCTGGATTTTACACTTTTCTCAGTGGCCCTTTAGACCGGGGGGAAGTGACACTTCATAGTAGTTCGGATTTCCATTGCAAGCTTGCTTGGTTTGCCAAAAAGGGCGTATGTGTTTTTTCCTGAATATATTCAGGAACAAACTCATACGCCCTTTGTTGCCAAGTGCATCATTGTCGATGTTCTGCCTCTTTTCCTATGCTTTAAATGCAAATCCAGTCTACCTCCTGAAATCGGTTTCCTGCAATTCTGCCCCGCTTTCAAGTCCTCTTCGCAGCCTTACTTCAATATATTTTTGGACGTTATCTGTCATTTATAACTCTGCAGGTTTGTGAATTACAGGGCCCCTGAGCTCCTTTCTTCAACTCGCTTTCTTGTGAGCTGGCCGCAAACCCGCAAGACTGCTTCAGGCCCTAATCTGCTTCTGGCAGGGCACACTGAGCCTTTGGTTAATTCCTCTTCCTGGTGGGAAATGAGTGTTAAATATGCCCGTCCAGACACCTACCTCACTCTCAACCCCTTGGTGATGTGGGTCCTCTGGTTTGTGGCCACTTTTGCTGGGTTCCTCACCTTTCAATGATGTGGCCCCACTAGTGTGAGGACACTCCTGCTTGGTTCTCATCCACGTGGTTATGTGGACCCCCTGGTGAGAGTCTGTTCCTGGCTTTGTTCCTCACCCACCTGTGAGGGAGACCCTCTGCTGATAGGTCACTCCTGCATGGCTGGCACACATTGCCTTGGTGAAGTCAGCCGTGTGGTGGCAGTTGGAGCATGCTGGGAATCTCTTCCCCCGGTGATGAGGGCCCTCTTGCGTCAGGCCCTAACTGCTGGGCTCACCAACTTTTCTTAGGGAGCCCAGTGATGCTTTGGCACTCCTCTTAGGATCCCATCTCCATGGGGATGTGGGCCTTCTGCTCTGAGGTCCCAACGGCTGGGTTGTTCACATTTTCATGATGTGGGCTCTCTGGTGTTAGTTCACAGAAGCCTGGATCCCATAGCCTCTGTGCTCTTGGCTGCCTGCTGGGAGGTTCCAACTGCTGGATTCCTCACTTTTTTAATTTTTTGGGCCCTGTGTTGTGAGGATCCTCCTGCCTGCCTCACTCCCAGCCCCTTCGTGATGTGTGTCGTCTGGTTTGAGGCCACATGTGCTGGGTTCCTCACCTTTCGATGATGTGGGACCAATGGTCTTAGGAGACTCCTGCCTGGTTCACATCCCCTTGGTGATGTGGGCCCTCTGTTGAGAGTCTGATCCCGGCTGGGTTCCTCACCCATCTGTGAGGTAGGCCGTCTGATGTGAGGTCACTCTTGCCTGGCTTGCTCACCTCGCCTTGTGGACATGAGCCCTCTGGTGGCACTTGGAGCCTGCTGGGAGCCTCCTCTCCTCGGTGATGAGGGCCCTCTGGCATCAGGCCCTAACTGCTGGGCTCCCTACATTTTGTGATGTGCGCCCAGTGGTGCGAGGACACTCCAGCCAGGTTCACATCCCCATTGGGGTGTGGGCCTTCTGCTCTGAGGTCCCAAAGCCTGGGTTGCTCACAGTTTCATGATGTGGGCTCTCTGCTGTTAGTTCACTCCTGCCTGCATCCCATAGCTTCTGTGCTCTGGGCCGCCTGCTGGGAGGTTCCAACTGCTGGATTCCTCACCTTTCTTATTCTTTGGGCCCTCTGTTTTTAGGCTACTCCTGCCTGCCTCACTCCCATTCCCTTTGTGATATGTGTCCTCTGATTTGAGGCCACATGTGCTGGGTTCCGCACCTTTCGATGATGTGACCCCACTGGAGGGAAGACAGTCCTGACTGGTTCCCATCCCCTTGCTGATGTGGGCCCTCAGGTGAGAGTCTGATCCTGGCTGGGTTCCTCACCCTTCTGTGAGGTGGGCCCTCTGCTGTGAGGTCAATCATGCCTGTCTGGCACACGTCACCTTGGCGACGTGGGCCCTCTGGTGGCAGTTGGAGTGTGCTGGGATCCTCCTCCCCTCGGTGATGAGGGCCCTCTTGCCTTAGGCCATAACTGCTGGGCTCCCCACATTTTCTGATGTGCGCCAAGTGAGTGAGGAGACTCTTGCCAGGTTCCCATCCCCATGGCGATATGGGCCTTCTGCTCTGAGGTCAAAACGGCTGGCTTGCTCACAGTACCATGATGTGGGCCCTCTGCTGTGAGTTCACTCCGGCAAGGATCCCTTATCATCGGTGCTCTGAGCCGCCTGCTGGGAGGTTCCAACTGCTGGATTCCTCAACTTTTTTATTCTATGTGCCCTCTGTTGTGAGGCTCCTCCTGCCTGCCTCACTGCCAGCCCCTTGGTGATGACTGTCCTATGGCTTGAGGCCACATGTGCTGCGTTCCTCACCTTTCGATGATGTGACCCCACTCGTGTGAGGACACTCCTGCCTGGTTCCCATCCCCTTGGTGAGGTGGGCCCTCTGGCGAGAGTCTAATCCTGGCTGGGTTCCTCAACGTTCTGTGAGGTAGGCCCTCTGCTGTGAGGTCACTCCTGCCTGGCTGGCACACGTCACCTTGGAGACGTGAGCCCTCTGGTGGCAGTTGGAGCGTGCAGGGCACCTCCTCCTCTCGGTGATGACGGCCCTCTGGCGTCAGGCCCTAAATGGTGGGCTCCCCACATTTTCTGATGTGCGCCCAGTGGTGCGAGGACACTCCAGCCAGGTTCCCATTCCCATGGGGATGTGGTCCTTCTGCGCTGAGGTCTCAACTCCTGGGTTGCTCACAGTTTTGTGATGTGGGCCCTCTGCTGTGAGTTCACTGTGGCCTGGATCCCATAGCCTCGGTGTTCTGGGCCGCCTGCTGGAAGGTCTAAATGCTGGAATCCTCACGTTTTTTATATTATGTGCCCTGTGTTGTGAGGCTACTCCTGCCTGCCTCACTCCAAGGCCCTTGGTGATGTGGGTCCTCTGGTTTGAGGACACATGTGCTGGGTTCCTCACCTTAAGATGATGAGGCCCCACTGGTGTGAGGATAATCCTGACTGGGTCCCATCCCCTTTGTGATGTGGGCCCTCTGGTGAGAGTCTGATCCTGGCTGGGTTCCTCACCCATCTGTGAGGTGGGCCCTCTACTATCAGGTAACTCTTGCCTGGGTTGCTCACCTCGCCTTGTTGACATGAGCCCTCTGGTGGCAATTGGACCCTGCTGGGAGCCTCCTCAGCTCTGTGATGAGGGCCCTCTGATGTCAGGCCCTAACTGCTGGGCTCCCCAACTTTTCTTAGTGAGCCCAGTGTTGCTCAAGCACTCCTCTTAGGTTCCCATCCCCATGGGGATGTGGGCCTTCTGCTCTGAGGTTCCAACGGCTGGGTTGATCACAATTTCATGATGTGGGCTCTCTGGTGTTAGTTCACTGTGGCCTGGATCCCATAGCCTCTGTGGTCTTGGCTGCCTGCTGGGAGGTTCCAACTGCTCGATTCCTCAACTTTTGTATTCTATGGGTCCTGTGTTGTGATGCTCCTCCTGCCTGCCTCACTCGCAACCCCTTCGTGATGTGGGTCTTCTGGTTTGAGGCCACATGTGCTGGGTTAGGCAACTTTCAATGATGTGGCCCCACTGGTGTGAGGACACTCCTGCCTGGTTCCCATCCCCTTGGTGATGTGGGCCTTCTGGTGACAGTCTTATCCTGGCTGAGTTCCTCACTCTTCTGTGAGGTAGGCCCTCTGCTGTGAGGTCAATCCTGCCTGACTTGCACACATCACCTTGGCGACGTGGGCCCTCTGTTGGCACATGGAACCTGCTGGGAGCCTCCTGCCCTCGGTGATGATGGCCCTCTAGCATCAGGCTCTAACTGCTGGGCTCCCCACGTTTTCTGATGTGAGCCCAGTGATGCCAGGACACTCCTGTCAGGTTCCCATCCCCATGGGGATGTGGGCTTTCTGCTCTGAGGTCCCAATGCCTGGGTTGCTCACAGTTTCATGATGTGGGCTCTCTGGTGTTAGTTAACTCCTGCCTGCATCCCATAGCTTCTGTGCTCTCGGCCGCCTGCTGGGAGGTTCCAAATGCTGGATTCCTCACTTTTTTTATTCTTTGGGCCCTCTGTTTTTAGGCTACTCCTACCTGCCTCACTCCCATCCCCTTTGTGATGTATGTCCTCTGATATGAGGCCACATGTGCTGGGTTCCTCACCTTTCGATGATGTGGTCCCACTGGTGGGAGGACAGTCCTGACTGGTTCCCATCCCCTTGGTGTTGTGGGCCCTCTGGTGAGAGTCTCATCCTGCCTCGGTTCCTCACCCTTCTGTGAGATAGGCCCTCTGCTGTGAGGTCACTACTGCCTGGCTGGTGCATGCCACCTTGTAGACGTGGGCCCTCTGTTGGCAGTTGGAACCTGCTGGGAGTCTCCTCCCCTCAGTTATGAGGGCCCCCTGGCATCAGGCCCTAACTGCTGGGCTCCTAACATTTTCTGATATGTGCTAAGTGGTGCAAAGCCACTCCTGCCAGGTTCCCATCCCAATGGGGATGTGGGCCTTCTGTTCTGAGGTCCCAACAGCTGGGCTGCTCACAGGTTCATGATGTGGGCCCTCTGCTGTGAGTTCACTGCGGCCTGGATCCCATAGCCTCGGTGCTCTGGGCCACTTGCTGGGAGGTTCCAACTGCTGGATTCCTCAACTTTTATATTCTATGGACCCTGTGTTGTGAGGCCAGTCCTGCCAGCCTCATTCCGAACCCCTTGGTGATGTGGTTCCTCTGGTTTGAGGACACATGTGCTGGGATCCTCACCTTTCGATGATGTTGTCCCACTGGTGTGGGGACACTCCTGCCTGGTTCCCATCCCCTTGGTGATGTGGGCCCTCTGGTGAGAGTCTGATCCTGGCTGTGTTCCTCACCCTTCTGTGAGGTGGGCCCTCTGCTGTGAGGTCACTCCTGCCAGGCTGGCACACATCGCCTTGGCGACGTTGGCCCTCTGGTGGCAGCTGGAGCCTGCTGGGAGCCTCCTCCTCTCGGTGATGAGTGCCCTCTAGCGTCAGGCCCTAACTTCTGAGCACCCCACGTTTTCTGATGTGAGCCCAGTGATGCCAGGACACTCCTGTCATGTTCCCATCACCATGGGGATGTGGGCCTTCTGCTCTGAGGTCCCAATGTCTGGGTTGCTCACAGTTTCATGATGTGGGCTGTCTGGTGTTAGTTCACTCTGGCCTGGTTCCTCTAGCCTCTGTGCTCTGGGCCGCCTGCTGGGAGGTTCCAACTGCTGGATTCCTCACCTTTCTTATTTTTGGGCCCTCTGTTATGAGGCTCCTCCTGCCTGCCTCACTCCCAGCCCCTTGGTGATGGGTGTCCTATGGTTTGAAGCCACATGTTCTGGGTTCCTCACCTTTAGATGATGTGGCCCTACTCATGTGAGGACACTCCTGCCTGGTTCCAATCCATTTGGTGATGTGGGCCCTCTGGTGCGAGTCTGATCCTGACTGGGTTCGTCACACTTTTCTGAGGTGGACCCTCTGCTGTGAGGTCATTCGTGCCTGGTTGGCACACATCGCCTTGGCGACGTCAGCCCTCTGGTGGCAGTTGGAGCCTGCTGGGAGCCTCCTTCCCTTGGTGATGAGGGTCCTCTGGCGTCAGGCCCTAACTGCTGGTCGCCCAAAATTTTCTGATACGTTCTCAGTGGTGCGAGGACACTCCTACCAGAATTCCATCCCCATGGGGATGTGGGCCTCCTGCTCTGAGGTCCCAATGGCTGGGTTGCTCAGTTTCATGACATGGGCCCTCTTCTGTGAGTTCACTGTGGCCTGGATCCCATAGCCTCGGTGCTCTGGGCCGCCTGCTGGGAGGTTCCAACTGCTGGATTCCTCACTTTTTTATTCTATGTGCCCAGTGTTGTGAGGCTACTCCTGCCTGCCTCACTCCGAGGTCCTTGGTGATGTGGGTCCTCTGGTTTGAGGACACATGTGCTGAGTACCTCAGCTTTCGATGATGTGGCCCCACTGATGTGAAGACACTCCTGCCTGGTTCCCATCCCCTTGGTGATGTGGGCCCTCTGGTGAGAGTCTGATGTTGGCTGGGTTTCTCACCCTTCTGTGAGGTGGGACCTCTGCTGTGAGGTAACTCCTGCCTGGCATGCTAACGTTGCCTTGGCAATGTGAGCCCTCAGGTGGCAGTTGGAGCCTGCTGGGAATCTCCTCCCCTCAGTTATGAGAGCTCTGGATAAAACACATATGCCCTTTTTTGCCAAGTGCATTATTTTCCAAGTTCTGTCTCTTTTCCTATGCTTTAAGAGCTACTCCCGTGTACGTTTTGAAATCAATTTCCAGCAATTCTGCCCTGCATTCAAGTCCTCTTCGCAGCCTTACTTCAGCATAATTTTGGATGATAGCTGTCATTTATAACTCCGCAGGTTTCTGAATTACAGTGTCCCTGAGCTCCTTTCTTCAACTCGCTTTCTTGTGAGCTGGCCGCAACACTGCAGGATCTCCTCAGGCCCTAATTTAGTTCCAGCATGGCACGCGGAGCCTTTGGTTAATTCCTCTTCCTGGTGGGAAATGAGAGTTAAATTTGCCAGTCCGGACACCTCCACCTAGTCTCTCATTGGTTCTCCCTATTCCTGTTCATTTTCCACAGAAATTGCAAACTGGGCCAAACAGGAGGTTAAAGGCACTGACTCTCCAAGTGGGGAGAGTGTTAGTAAAGCGTCTGGAATGTTGCACCCGAGTACCAGGGGACGAAAACTGAGACACATTTGAACACGTTTTCCGATCACACGGTGGATCATACTCTGGGTTCCACATGCATGTTTTAGCTGAAGGAAGAATCCCTTAAACAGGGAGAGTTGAGACCCATGGAATGGGTACCATGCAATATGACTTCAAAGGGTCTGCATTTGCTCACCGAACCTCACCAATCCTATCACTGCTGCGTTTATGCCGCTGTACACACGCTTGATTCTCTTTTGGAGACATATAAATCCATAGGTTTTAAGATTCTTACTAGTCAGGTAGATTCTTGCTAGTCAGGAATATTCTTAGGCGTTTAATATGGGGTGTTGAGTCCACTTCGTTGAGCAAGGAGTAGCTCTTGTCTATTACATATTTGGCTTATGGAACGGTATCTGTGCTCATTTCAATCTCTGGTTTCATGCAGCACCCCAACTCACCCGTCCCCTTAAGCAAGCATAAGTTGGTTTTCTACATTTGACACCCTGTTCTGTTTTGTAATTCAGTTCTTGTGTAGCCAAGTTTACATTCCGTGTATTAGTGATATCTTATGATGTTTCTTTTTCTGTGTGACTAATTTCACTTAGAATCATCGTACCTGAATCCACTCATTATGCTGCTACGGGCCTGATGACATAGATTTCATTGCTGAGTGATATTGCATTGTACATAAGTACCACAACTTCTTTATCCATTTTTCGCTTTCTGTGATATTGAACTTGTTCGGTAAACGAGGTTCTTGTAAACAGAGCCGTCCCAAACTTTGGGGTGGCTGTGTCTTTTTGATTTTAATTTCCCTAAGCTATAGGACCATAAGTGGAAGTGCCCTAGGCTCTGTTGCTTTGTTTTTTGGATGTTTCAGGAAACACCATACACTTCTCCAGAGTGGCTGCTGGCAATTTACATCCCGCCCATCAGCATAACAAGGCTCCCAGTTCTCCATGGCCTGTCCTGCCTTTCTGGATTTTACACTTTTTTCAGATGGCCCTTTTGACCGGGGGGCAGTGAGACTTCATTGTAGTGCAGATTTCCTTTGCAAGCTTGCTTGGTTGGCCAAAAAGGGCGTATGCGTTTTTTCCTGAATATATTCAGGGAAAAACGCATACGCCCTTTTTGGCCAAGTGCATCATTGTGGACGTTCTGCCTCTTTTCCTATGCTTTACATGCAATTCCAGTGTACCTCCAGAAATCGGTTTCCTGCAATTCTGCCCCGCTTTCAACTCCTCTTGGCAGCCTTACTTCAATATATTTTTGGAAGATAGCTGTCATTTATAACTCTGCAGGTTTGTGAATTACAGTGCCCCTGAGCTCCTTTCTTCAACTCGCTTTCTTGTGAGCTGGCCGCAACACCGCAGGATTGCTTCTGGCCCTAGTGTGGTTCCGGCATGGCACGCTGAGCCTTTGGTTAATTCCTCTTCCTGGTGGGAAATGAGAGTTAAATTTGCCCATCCGGACACCTCCACCTAGTCTCTCATTGGTTCTCCCTATTCCTGTTCATTTTCCACAGAAATTGCAAACTGGGCCAAACAGGAGGTTAAAGGCACTGACTCTCCAAGTGGGGAGAGTGTTAGTAAAGCGTCTGGAATGTTGCACCCGAGTACCAGGGGACAAAAACTGAGACACATTTGAACAAGTTTCCCGATCACACGGTGGATCATACTCTGGGTTCCACATGCATGTTTTAGCTGAAGGAAGAATCCCTTAAACATGGAGAGTTGAGACCCATGGAATGGGTACCATGCAATATGACTTCAAAGGGTCTGCATTTGCTCACCGAAACTCACCAGTCCTATCACTGCTGCGTTTATGCTGCTGTACACACGCTTGATTCTCTTTCAGAGACATATAAATCCATAGGTTTTAAGATTCTTACTAGTCAGGTATATTGTTAGGCGTTTAATATGGGGTGTTGAGTCCACTTCGTTGAGCAAGGAGTAGCTCTTGTCTATTACATATTTGGCTGATGGAAAGGTATCTGTGCTAATTTCAATCTCTGGTTTTATGCAGCACCCCAACTCACCTTTCCCCTTAAGCAAGCATAAGTTGGTTTTCTACATTTGACACCCTGTTCTGTTTTGTAATTCAGTTCTTGTGTAGCCAAGTTTACATTCCATGTATTAGTGATATCTTATGATGTTTCATTTTCTGTGTGACTAATTTCACTTAGAATCATCGTACCTGAATCCACTCATTATGCTGCTACGGGCCTGATGACATAGATTTCATTGCTGAGTGATATTGCATTGTACGTAAGTACCACAGTTTCTTTATCCATTTTTCGCTTTCTGTGATATTGAACTTGTACCGTAAACGAGGTTCTTGTAAACAGAGCCGTCCCAAACTTTGGGGTGGCTGTGTCTTTTTGATTTTAATTTCCCTAAGCTATAGGACCATAAGTGGAAGTGCCCTAGGCTCTGTTGCTTTGTTTTTTGGATGTTTCAGGAAACACCATACACTTCTCCAGAGTGGCTGCTGGCAATTTACATCCCGCCCATCAGCATAACAAGGCTCCCAGTTCTCAATGGCCTGTCCTGCCTTTCTGGATTTTACACTTTTTTCAGATGGCCCTTTTGACCGGGGGGCAGTGAGACTTCATTGTAGTGCAGATTTTCTTTGCAAGCTTGCTTGGTTGGCCAAAAAGGGCGTATGCATTTTTCCCTGAATATATTCAGGAAAAAACGCATACGCCCTTTTTGGCCAAGTGTATCATTGTGGACGTTCTGCCTCTTTTCCTATGCTTTACATGCAATTCCAGTCTACCTCCTGAAATCGGTTTCCTGCAATTCTGCCCCGCTTTCAACTCCTCTTGGCAGCCTTACTTCAATATATTTTTGGAAGATAGCTGTCATTTATAACTCTGCAAGTTTGTGAATTACAGTGCCCCTGAGCTCCTTTCTTCAACTCGCTTTCTTGTGAGCTGGCCGCAACACCGCAGGATTGCTTCAGGCCCTAGTTTGGTTCCGGCACGGCATGCTGAGCCTTTGGTTAATTCCTCTTCCTGGTGGGAAATGAGAGTTAAATTTGCCCGTCCGGACACCTCCACCTAGTCTCTCATTGGTTCTCCCTATTCCTGTTCATTTTCCACAGAAATTGCAAACTGGGCCAAACAGGAGGTTAAAGGCACTGACTCTCCAAGTGGGGAGAGTGTTAGTAAAGCGTCTGGAATGTTGCACCCGAGTACCAGGGGACGAAAACTGAGACACATTTGAACACGTTTCCCGATCACACGGTGGATCATACTCTGGGTTCCACATGCATGTTTTAGCTGAAGGAAGAATCCATTAAACCTGGAGAGTTGAGACCCATGGAATGGGTACCATGCAATATGACTTCAAAGGGTCTGCATTTGCTCACCGAACCTCAGCAATCCTATCACTGCTGCGTTTATGCCGCTGTACACATGCTTGATTCTCTTTCGGAGACATATAAATCCATAGGTTTTAAGATTCTTACTAGTCAGGTATATTCTTAGGCGTTTAATATGGAGTGTTGAGTCCACTTCGTTGAGCAAGGAGTAGCTCTTGTCTATTACATATTTGGCTTATGGAACGGTATCTGTGCTAATTTCAATCTCTGGTTTTATGCAGCACCCCAACTCACCCGTCCCCTTAAGCAAGCATAAGTTGGTTTTCTACATTTGACACCCTGTTCTGTTTTGTAATTCAGTTCTTGTGTAGCCAAGTTTACATTCCGTGTATTAGTGATATCTTATGATGTTTCTTTTTCTGTGTGACTAATTTCACTTAGAATCATCGTACCTGAATCCACTCATTATGCTGCTACGGGCCTGATGACATAGATTTCATTGCTGAGTGATATTGCATTGTACGTAAGTACCACAATTTCTTTATCCATTTTTCGCTTTCTGTGATATTGAACTTGTACTGTAAACGAGGTTCTTGTAAACAGAGCCGTCCCAAACTTTGGGGTGGCTGTGTCTTTTTGATTTTAATTTCCCTAAGCTATAGGACCATAAGTGGAAGTGCCCTAGGCTCTGTTGCTTTGTTTTTTGGATGTTTCAGGAAACACCATACACTTCTCCAGAGTGGCTGCTGGCAATTTACATCCCGCCCATCAGCATAACTAGGCTCCCAGTTCTCCATGGCCTGTCCTGCCTTTCTGGATTTTACACTTTTTTCAGATGGCCCTTTTGACCGGGGGGCAGTGAGACTTCATTGTAGTGCAGATTTCCTTTGCAAGCTTGCTTGGTTGGCCAAAAAGGGCGTATGCGTTTTTTCTTGAATATATTCAGGAAAAAACGCATACGCCCTTTTTGGCCAAGTGCATCATTGTGGACGTTCTGCCTCTTTTCCTATGCTTTACATGCAATTCCAGTCTACCTCCTGAAATCGGTTTCCTGCAGTTCTGCCCCGCTTTCAACTCCTCTTGGCATCCTAATTCATTATATTTTTGGAAGATAGCTGTCATTTATAACTCTGCAGGTTTGTGAATTACAGTGCCCCTGAGCTCCTTTCTTCAACTCGCTTTCTTGTGAGCTGGCCGCAACACCGCAGGATTGCTTCAGGCCCTAGTTTGGTTCCGGCACGGCATGCTGAGCCTTTGGTTAATTCCTCTTCCTGGTGGGAAATGAGAATTAAATTTGCCCATCCGGACACCTCCACCTAGTCTCTCATTGGTTCTCCCTATTCCTGTTCATTTTCCACAGAAATTGCAAACTGGGCCAAACAGGAGGTTAAAGGCACTGACTCTCCAAGTGGGGAGAGTGTTAGTAAAGCGTCTGGAATGTTGCACCCGAGTACCAGGGGACAAAAACTGAGACACATTTGAACAACTTTCCCGATCACACGGTGGATCATACTCTGGGTTCCACATGCATGTTTTAGCTGAAGGAAGAATCCCTTAAACATGGAGAGTTGAGACCCTTGGAATGGGTACCATGCAATATGACTTCAAAGGGTCTGCATTTGCTCACCGAACCTCACCAGTCCTATCACTGCTGCGTTTATGCTGCTGTACACACGCTTGATTCTCTTTCAGAGACATATAAATCCATAGGTTTTAAGATTCTTACTAGTCAGGTAGATTCTAACTAGTAAGGTATATTCTTAGGCGTTTAATATGGGGTGTTGAGTCCACTTCGTTGAGCAAGGAGTAGCTCTTGTCTATTACATATTTGGCTTATGGAACTGTATCTGTGCTCATTTCAATCTCTGGTTTTATGCAGCACCCCAACTCACCCGTCCCCTTAAGCAAGCATAAGTTGGTTTTCTACATTTGACACCCTGTTCTGTTTTGTAATTCAGTTC